>NW_003212397.1:389169-420641 GCF_000006405.1 Perkinsus marinus ATCC 50983
TTGCCAGGCTTGGTCGACGAAGGACGGTCGCATGTTAAGGGAGTTCAAAGGTCATGCTCATTGGGTCAACACAGTTTGTTGCAATACGGTACGTGGGTGAGGATCTATGAGCTTTCAACTGCTCAACAGGACTATGTCACGTTGAAGACTGGTTGCTTTGGTGAGAAGGACCAACCGGCTACGGCTGAGACAACTGTGCCTGAGCTCAAGGAGAGAGCATTGCAAAGGTGTTGTTGACATGTCAGAGCTTGATAATAATAATCTTAATAAAATATATATAGTACTATAGTGCAATGGAGTTCCAGCCGTTTACGTGAAGTGGCGTGATACTCTGTGGAAAAAAGCGACATTCGCGGTGATATGCAGTAGTCGTGAAATATGTTTTTTACTGGTGTTTTCCATATCACTAGGGTGAAACTCCAATATATCTGTTAAGGCATATATGAATCTATTTTGAAATGATGGTACATCATACGTATATGCTTATCTAAGATGAATTTGTAAAAATAGTATATGTTTGTTACAGTATTAACATTATTAGTATATACTTTGTGAAGGTATAACAAGATGATTCAGCAAACAGGAGGTGTGGGTGAGAGGATCCTATCGGGTAGTGATGATTTCACAATGTTTCTCTGGAGTATGGACAGTAAGTGTTGGTGTCGATTTTCGTCACGCGCCACGAAATTGGTCACCATGTTCAGGCAAGAAACCCTTATGTCGTTTAACGGGTCATCAGAAGGTGGTGAATAATGTCCAGTTCAGTCCTGATGGCCGTATGATCGCCAGCGCTAGTTTCGACAAGTCCGTGCGCCTGTGGGACGGCGTAACAGGAAAGTAGTACTCTAAGCTCTGCCACCCTGGCCTTGGCACTTCCCACTGTAGGTTCATCTGTGCTCTACGTGGTCATGTTGCTGATGTTTACATGGTGTCATGGTCAGCCGATAGTCGTATGCTTGTTTCTGGCTCTAAGGATTCTACTGTGAAGGTGAGGGGGTCAATGGGGGGAATATGCTCATGGTCAACTACATGTGTGATCGAGAATATGAAAAATTTTGGGAATTCTTGTGGGTTTCTGTACACTCCTGTTCTAATATCAGCCTCGGAAATTCGTTCGCTCAGCTGAGGAAAGCGAGGATATATTCCTCCAACACAATGGGGAACTGGGCGTATCGTATGACCAGCACGATGCTGTTGTGGTCAGGTCTGGGATGCCGGCAAGAGGAAGCTGAAGGAGGACCTGCCCGGTCACGCTGATGAGGTCTTCGCGGTGGACTGGAGTGGAGATGGTGCCCGAGTGGTCAGCGCTGGTCGCGATAAGGTTGTTAAAATATGGAAGCACTGAGGATATACGTTACTGTTCCTGTTATCCGTATTCACCATAACGTATGTTACGTCGTGGAAGAGGTGCCGAGTTCTTTAATTTGTGATTGGAGTGGTATGGAAATTGGCACGCGTACACACGTGCGCATCAGTGACTGTTCCGTCCCTTTGCTCGGCTGTTGGTGCTGATAAAGGCCCAATCGATAGTGGTTTTAGGGCTTGTCGAACGCCGTATTAGAGCTAGAGATCACAACACCTATTACTTTGCTATTCGGAGAGTTTTGTGGCGCGCGGTCATTCATATGCGTCTAGGCATATTTCAGCTCTGTTCGCCTATGCTGACCAGACTCTTCGATCGCGGCCTGCTCAGGATTGGAGGAAGCTCCTCAGTGCTCAACCTAGTTCAGGTGCGTAGAGCTCTACAATGGTTGCAGTTGACATCGTTCAACTTAGGCCCGCTTCAACGCTGTTGTGGGTAGCCCTCCCGGTGGACAGGAAAAAGGTAAGAAGACTAGGCGTAAGAAGCAGCATCGTGTGATGAAGGAAGGACCACATAGTGAGGTCATTGAAGGCCATGAGGAACTGTGATGAACCATAAGCAGATACTGGCATTCATCAGCTGTGTGCCCTCTCTCCTGAACTGACCACCATCGTTGGGGTACCTAAGGCGAGCCGTGTTGATGTTAATAAGAAACTGTGAGTTTGTATACGGCTGTTGAAGGGCCACTGTTTGTTTGGTAGATGGGTATATATCAAATCCCACAATCTGCAAGAAACGACGGACAAGAGGAATATTAAGCCTGATGCCGTTCTAGGCAAGAAGCTCACTTTGGTTGCTGAAATAGAACCTATTGGTTAGGGCGTATTATTCCGGTACCAGTGGTGAACATGTGCACTATGCAAAAGTATGTACAGAAACACGTTACGAAGATCGAAGCGAAGCCGGCGTGATAAACCAGGGTGGTGCGGTGACCTCTCTACTAGATAGATTTATTTCATCATGCATTACTGCAGTCTCGCAAGGTGTCCTTGGGTTCAAAGTGGGGATTTGCGAATCTTGCGTCGGTGGTAGCGCGCGCCCTGGTAATCGATTATGGATTTTCGTCGAAGCATATTTATAAAAGGCTTAGAACAGTAGACGTGTGACGAACCCGCTTGTACATATTGAAGGAAAGCGGTAGTATCCCATAGCGTTGGAGTCGAAGAAGTTTAAGAAGGAGAAATGTGGATCAGTTTCTACACCCCATTTACAAAATGTCCAGCAATAAGAGTTTATCATCAGTGGATGAGACTAATCCTAAGGATACAGACGAAATAGAGGCTGTTAGTAGTACTGCTAATGAACAGGTTGACGATGTGGTAATAGTGTGGTATGAATTAATCGAGGCGTGGTAGGGTTATGACTAGGAACAAGCTGAAATTAAGGATCTGTTGGAGAAGATGAGCATAGCGGCTGCACCCCCCACAACTACTGTAAGGTCTTTCACGACGATGGAATTCAGATTTACTCCATCAGCATAAATTTTGGAACACTCAACCAGTGCCGCAGCTAGATGCAGATCCTGTCCCACAGGACGCTCGAGGTCGGCTTGTTGTTCGATTGGTTGTTGATGAGATGCTGAAGGTATGTTTAGGTCCTATTGACGAAGCTAAGAAGGTTTCTGATATTCCTAAGGAACCCTATAACCTTCCGGCTGCTTTCGAATGGTCCAACATTGATGTCAACGATCCGGAACAGATTCAGGAGGTTTACACTCTTCTCAATGAGAACTATGTTGAGGACGACGAAGCTATGTTCAGGTGAGAAGAGTATTAGCCTTACTCCTGCTTTATACCACTTGATCATCAGATTTGACTACAGCCCGGAGTTCCTCCGATGGGCGCTCACGCCTCCCCACTACGTTCCAGAATGGCACTTTGGGGTGAGGGTGAAGTCAAACGGAAAGGTAATGTGTTGATGGCTGGTGGCCTATGGGTTTCAAGTCCTGCTTGGTCGTTGTCAGTTGGTTGGTTTTATTACGGGCATTCCAGCAACGATGGATGTTCGAGGCGACGAGCTGCGGACCGTGGAGATTAACTTCTTGTGTGTTCATAAGAAGCTTAGGTAGTACTGATACAGATGAAGGAAATGTGTAGATAACAATATGTATAATAGCTCAGTTGAGGAAAGCAGACTATAACGGAAACTCTAGTTGATTAATGGTTCTCTAGGTCCAAGCGCCTGGCACCAGTGCTGATCAAGGAGGTCACAAGAAGGGTCAACTTGACTGATCGATGGCAGGTAATGACTGCTCAGTGGGGTTAGTATTATGTATATGAGTATTACTACCTCCTGAACATAGTACTATGAGTAATACTACTCCCTGTACATGTACTTTACTCATTGTTCATAGTACTATGAGTAATACTACTCCCTGTACATGTACTTTACTCATTGTTCATAGTACTATGAGTAATACTACTCCCTGTACATGTACTTTACTCATTGTTCATAGTACTATGAGTAATACTACTCCCTGTACATGTACTTTACTCATTGTTCATAGTACTATGAGTAATACTAATCCCTGTACATGTATTTTACTCATTGTTCATAGTACTATGAGTAATACTACTCCCTGTACATGTACTTTACTCATTGTTCATAGTACTATGAGTAATACTAATCCCTGTACATGTATTTTACTCATTGTTCATAGTACTATGAGTAATACTACTCCCTGTACATGTACTTTACTCATTGTTCATAGTACTATGAGTAATACTACTCCCTGTACATGTACTGTGAAACATAGTACTATGAGTGCTTGTATTACTCTCAGGCTGTGTACACGTCAGGGGCAATCCTACCCAGGCCCGTAACCACTGCACGATATCATCATAGGTAGGGTAACAAGGCTCTCCTGTGTATAGTTGATAGATTGGGTTTAGGTCATTGAACCCTAAGAAGCTCTGTGAAGTAGGCTTCACTCGTCTTGCTCCTAGAATGACCATGGCTAGATGTATCAAGTTGTATAAGGTGGTAGTAGTTGCATTGACGAGGGTGACAGATGTGGTGACAGGTCGCTGACCAACCGAGTACCTCTGGTCTGAGACCGATGGAAATGAAGGACAGAAAGCAAGTTACTAAGTTACTCAATGAGTAATACATCAAAGCGGTTAGTGATGATGCTAGTCTGATCGAGGCAGATACTTGTCGAAATTTAAAGTTCATCCTGTCCTATCACAACATGAAGTTGGCCATTGGCTGTTGCCCAGGGAGAATGTCATATACACATATGTAGGCATTGCACACCTTGCATGATGAATAACTCTTGGGAGGCGGAATTTTCTCTTTTCATCGTTTTACCACTACGTGTTGGCTGGTCGTATTATAGTATTTCTCTCGTCTGGGTTTACGGGAATATTTTACTAGAGGATTGAACCTATCTAGATGCGTATGGTGGTTCAATGTGAATGGTCGTCCTCATGCTGTAGTTATATTTTCTCTTGAAGATGTGATGTTCGCTGATATGGTTGTATTCCGATTGGTTCAGGTTCGCGAGGAGAACGGTAAGGTTACCGACTTCTTGTCGTTTTATTCTCTGCCGAGTTCTGTGCTTGGTAACGATAAGCACAAGTGAGTGTATGCTGTTTCTATAGACTTGATGATTACGGTTGTCGTCAGGACTCTCTATGCTGCTTATTCGTACTACAATGTGGCCAATACTGTCAGCTTGAAACAGCTCATGAGTGATGCCCTAGTTTTGGTGAGTATGAGTAGTGGGGCTCAAGTAATGGAAGATATGACTATATGTCAATATTCAGGCTAAACATGCGGGGTACGATGTATTCAATGCATTGAACCTGATGGACAACAAGGAGTTCCTAGAGGTAGTAGTAGTAGTAGTAGTAGTAGTAGTAGTAGTAGTAGCATCTAGGAGTTTGTTACCGTTGATCACCCATGTTCGCCCGCAGGACTTGAAGTTTGGCCGTGGCGATGGTGATCTTCAATACTACTTGTACAACTGGAAGTGTCCCTTCATGGAGCCTCAGGACATGGGCCTGGTACTACCTCTACACTCGTGCTGCTCCTCACTGGTCAGTTGTTGGGTTATCAGGTCCTACTGTAAGCAGCGATGCTTGTCACTGGTATAGTTTTGTGTTCCAATTGATGAACCTTACCTGATTTGGTACAATAATACTACAGATAGTTTCCTATTTTTAGAATGTCGAGTTTATTACTTTCTCCATACCATCCTTCACTCAACCTAGTTCCTTCTCCATATAATACCCCTATATAAATGGGAGCAGTAGTGTCTCGCATGTCCGGCTTCTTGGAAGAACATCCAAAGCTCAAGGTGGCCAAGAACAGGCTGTCCAAAGTACCTCTCCTCCCCCTCCATTGTCTTCTATCTCCTCATTCAGTTGACTTCTAACGGTCGATGGTTGGGCGGCCACATCGTGTGGACGGCAGTAGTATCAGCGATAGTGCTTGCGGTTCCGGTATTTTTCGAGTGAGCTCATACCGTAAATAGGCTATAGCGTCAACGTGTTTGGTATGGATAGGTATGAACGTGAATGCCAGTTCTTCGACCAGATGAACCAACTCCAACAGGCACAAATGAATGTGAGTTAGTCTCTGGTTTATAGTATCAGGAATGCGGTGAGTGGAGATTACTGACGTTCTGGTCCATGCTAGGCGGCCAGCGCTGGGTCGACGAGCGCATGAGGGAGGCGGATCTCAGTATGGATGAAAATGATGTTGATGATAATTCTGGCGATATGCCGAACTAATTTTACTGCCAGTATGGTTTCAGTTGCAGTCCTATGGTTGGTGTTATTATAAGTAATAGGAAAGTAGGTTCAGGGAGCTACGACTGGTCTGGTTTCATTCTGTCTTTACTGACTTGATTTCCCTCTTTTTTTGATGTCACATAGCAGGGCCTTTAACACCAACACTTCGTCATCGTCATCCTCCTCAGCTGCTGCTGCGGGCTTCCGCCACTTCCGAGCAGGGGAGCCAATAGATGAGGGAGAGGCGGCCCGTAATATAAGGGGATGGGAATATCTTGAAATCCATACCGCGCTCTTTTCCAATCATCTTGGTAAACAGAAAAGTAGTACTGACGGTCTTCGTCCTAGATTTGAATTCCGGTCAGAAATTTTGATCATTTTCGTTAGTGTGGAGTAGTAGTAGTAGTAGTAGTAGTAGTAGTAGTAGTAGTAGTAGTAGTAGTACTTTCTGAGACCTTCTCCAGATAGGTGTGAATTAACTGTGAATGCTCATGATCAGGCACTTGGGAATCGTTGAAGTCAGCAATACAACAAATACACAATCACAATGCAAGTCATTTATCTTTTGAGGAACTCTATCGGAATGGGTACAGTCTACTATCTCTCAGAGTTGCTGACTGTGTATTGATATCAGGTATAATTTGGTCTTACATAAGTACGGTCTGAAGCTGTATAAAGGGGTGGAGGAGACAGTGAGCCTACATCTAATGGAGGTCTCTAAGCGCTGTATTGAAAGTACTACTGGGTGTCATGAGTTCCCTCTCTTTCGCCTCCTATCAAAAGGCTTTGAGCAACACATTACTGATTTTACGAAAAAGCTCATCTGAACATCTCAGTTTCGTTTTGAATCGTCTCGGGCTACCGGACGGTGAACTTGGCACAATAGACTCGAACTGTTGGAGTGTTAGTCATACACTTACATTATTAAACTTATCGCATCGCGATGGAAATGAATAAGTACTTATAGAGACGATGTTGTTGATACTGAGCTTGGCACTATAGACTTGAACCATCCAAGTGAAATTTATTCATTTACTCACGACTACAATATTCAACTTGAGTAGCGACTGCGTCGATGCTCAGGCTTTGCATTTACCTCGTTTATTCACTGTTTGAATTGATTAGCACGATATAGGAGGTATTCTCACGTCATGTCCTCGCAAACAGCGTTTGTTTATGGTCCTCCCGGATGAAGTGTTTCGGTGACAGGTCCTGATGAGGATCTACTTGCTCGTTTGAAAGTGGAATGGGAGGATCATAAGATGACCATGGGCATGATACGGGATATACTTATGTACTATCCTCTAGGTCTATTGCTATCATACGGCAAGTGTAGGTATATGGATCGCAACTATGTGAGGCAACACCCCGAACAGTGTGTACCTGTCTATGATATGGGATTGAGAGTAATAACAGCGTAGTTACCTTCTGGCTACTACTCCGCTAAGAAAAATGTCTAGCACTGATCGGACTGCACATGTGTCTCAATAAACAATTATCCGCTCACACGAGAGCCCGCGTACTTTGAGTATTACTTGCATATAGGGTCTCAGGGCTTCCATGATGTTTTCAATTTCTCAGTTGTTCCGGGACACCGTAATAGGGCATGCACGAGTCAGGGATAGGGCGATTGGGCAGGTAGTACTACTACAGGAAAGTGAAGTAGTGTTTCACGCTGAGGGCTTAGATCCTGGCTGAGCTCCGTCGTGAACTCCACGGCGAGACGATAACAGATCCACACCTTATCAAGACGGTGTTGTCTATGCTTGTGGAGCTCTCTAGTATACAAACCCTACCCTCACAGAGAAGTGTGCCTGAAACAGGTATTAAATAATAATGCAGGCGCTGGGAATCGAACCGGGGACCTCGCCAGGTTATCGTGCTGATCAATCCTTGCAAGCCACTTCTCCTTCTCCCTCTGATATGCGCCCGGTGATTTACGTCGAGGTTCCATCACCGATGCAAAGCGCGAACGACTACTATTCTTGGTTCGAGATCAACTATCTGGCCCTCATACGCGACTTTTACACGCGAGAAGTGAGTCTAAAATCTTAGCGGAGCGAAGCTGGTTTTGAATTACTTTGTTATCAGGCCAACGAATATATAAATCGGCATACAGTTGGAGAATATCTTGAAAAAGCTAACAGCCGAATGCGGCAGGAAAAGAGGCGAGTTGAGACCTATATGGACCGAAATCAGACTATGCCTAAGGTGGGTGGAAGATACCACTGGGGAGCAGCTACCATGATTATATAGTTTCATATATCGCTGACCGTAACATCTAGTCGCTGCCTAGCGATGATATATTACTAATGGCGATTCGATAATGGCGATGATATACCCAAACAGTCACTCGGTATTTCATCTCGCTGTTGTGGTGTGATAAATTCGAGCTCTATATACGGGCAATTTATACTTGAGTCACTTCCTGTTATATACAGTATCGTCTCTCAAACTGGAATGAAATATCAATATGAACACGGAATACACAGAATTATACAATCTCGCCGTTTTCCATGCTTCCTCTGGATTTCCGCAGGTTCAAGAGGTGCTCGACTCAGTATGGCTTGGCCGTCACTATAAGAGTCTCATCCAACAGGAGAGTAGTGGTTGTAAGGTTATGTTTGCCCAAGCCAGGTAGGAGTATAGCGGCTAATGCCAGTACATCACCATCG
The DNA here is from genome assembly GCF_000006405.1 of Perkinsus marinus ATCC 50983. Lineage (NCBI taxonomy): Eukaryota > Perkinsozoa > Perkinsida > Perkinsidae > Perkinsus > Perkinsus marinus. The sequence continues at coordinate 397,944 of NW_003212397.1, forward strand.
GCTCAGAGTGTCCGAACTCCGACTGATGTATTCTCTCTTCTCCCGAATACCCGACGCCCTTAGTGACATAGCGACCGTTATGCAACAGAGCATAAGCACAGCGAGTAGGGAAAGGAGGCGTTCAAGATCTCCTGTACATGGTTTCGATGTAGTTGCCGATCTGATCGCTGACGAGAGCACCGTGAACGCTCCGGTGTCTTTCGTGGAGAAACTACTCTCTCTTCGAGAGAGGTGCATGCCGACATATGTGTGTGAATAGAACGTATTGGAAAGTCAGGTTCGAGAGGATCGTGTCTCAAGCCTTTCGAGGCTCATTGGAGTTCTCCAATCACATGAAGATGGCATTTGAGAATTCCCTCAATAACGGCCCGAAATGCGCCCATTATCTGAGCCTTTATCTGGATGAACTACTGCGGAAAAAGTAACGCCGCATAATGCAGCTGGAATTTCTCTGCTCACTCGTCTAACGTAAGCTCACTGTTTTAGGTTGAGAGATATGACCGATGCAGATTTCCACTCTAACGTTGATCAAGTTATCAGCGTCTTTCGGTATGTCTGCATCATTGCCAGCTTCGCTCCGCTGTATGAGTGGTATCAACAGGTACCTTATTGACAAGGATGTCTTCGAGTCATATTATCGATCGAGCTTGTGCCGACGCTTACTCAACTCTAAGTGAGCTATACATGGACAGTAACTGGCAGTTGACCCGGGCATCCCTCAGGCCATCGTCAGCGAACGTGGAGGAAGCAGAGAAGTTGGTGGTGACTAAATTGAGAGCAGAGGTAGCCCGATACTGTCCCCGGTGTGTATCTGGCTTCAGTGTGGCCAACAATACACGTCGAAACTAGAAGGCATGTTGAAGGACGTCAGCTTGAGCCAAGTAGGGGATAATAGTGGGAGTGGCCTCTACTGATGGTATTGGTGCTCTCCAGGACGCGAGCCGAAGCTACAGCCAGTCAATATCTGCATCGATCATAGATGGACAATCTCAACCTCATTGTGAGCTAGATGTTAAGGTGAAAGGGTCCCATAGTCCTGAACTTGTTTCGTAACCTATCTGTGTCGTCTTCTTGTCAGGTCTGCACCTCGGGCTTTTGGCCGACCCACACACCTCCAAGATGTGACATACCTGTGGACATGAAGTCCTTGATCGACAGGTAAGTTACTGAGCTGCTCCTCTCTCACTGCTATTGGACCTAACTGCAGGTTTGAGACGTTCTATCTATCGAAACACAGTGGACGGAAGCTCACGTGGTTATTCAACTACGGCACTGGTGAGCTACGCGGTATTGCTAGAGGAACGATTCCAATACTCTTCGCTGTGGTTGTCACTGATTACTTTGCCTCAGTCGATATTCGGAGTAGGGCAGGGCGTAGCCCACATGTCCTCACCGTGAGTACTTACCAAGCGATGATACTCCTCATGTTCAACTCATTGGAATCACTGAGGTGAGCGCATCGAAATGATTCGCGCTGAGGCCAACACTAGTGGCATACAAGTTACGAACGGATAAGATCTTCGTTGAACTGTGGAAGGGGAGAGAATCCAAGCGTGAATGAGAAGTCCGAACGGGAAGATGACGCGGAAATCAAACGGCATCTCATGAGCCTTTATGTGAATCCGAGAGTGCGGTAAGGAACCTCAGTGACGGTGGCCATCATGACCTCTCCTTACCGCCACAGAGTGTTGTTGCGAGAGAGTCCACAGTCATCTAAGGAGCCCATTTCTGGTGACATCTTCCGGGTCAATACTGAGTTCGAGTCCCGTGTCCGAAGCGTTAAGGTATGCAACATATCGGCTTCACCGCAGTGTGAGTCTCAGTAAACACTACTGGACGTCCTCAGGTACCGCTGATAGCTCTCGCAAACAATAAAGGTGGGCCTTCGCTCTCCTCAACCCTGCCATCACCAGTTTATGCATGTCAGATGGAGCCGCAGAATCTTCGTCAAGTGGCAACGCGATCCCTCAAGTTGTAGAGGAGGACCGAAAGCACATCGTTGAGGCCGTCTTGGTGAGCATACATCAGCGGTCTGCTAATTTCAAGGGCAGTATTATAATCTATGTTCGCTTCCCTTAGCTGAGTTGGCAGGTTTCTTACTAAGTATAGGCGTTTACACGCGAATTCTGGTAGGACTTCTACCGTAGAAATATTAGAAAACCAATGGAAAACTCCAAAAACTCCCTAAAAATTTCTCATATTGTCACCAACACATGTAGTTGGCTACGTGCATATTTTCCCACTCTGTTGAAAGGTACGTATTATGAAGAGCAGGAAGCAGTTGGATCACAACTCACTGGTCGTCGAGGCAACCGAACAACTCTCGCAGAGGTGAGGCTCCGCGATCCCTTATTAACGGACCATCGACCCTCCGGTGCCTTATCAGGTTTCGGCCAACCCCTCAACTCATAAAACAGCGCATCGAGCACTTGATAGAACGAGATTTCCTTGAACGCTGTCCCCATGATCATAAGACGTATAACTACTTAGCCTGACATCCCAACTCCGTTGATGATCATCCGTCCAGCACAGATCATGTCGCTGTGGGAATCACTGCTTTTGAAGCATTGATCACGGTAACATAGCTAATAATTATAGAAACCACATTTTATCATTGCATAAGACTTGTCCCAATGACTCAGTACTCGAGTTGAAGTAGGTTGGATTGGGGTCCTAACAAACTCGTCGTAGATCGGAGTCGTACAGTCTATCACCATCTACTTCATCACTCGGAGTGATTATGCTGCTCGTTCAAGTTGTAATTAATAAGAATGGCCGCGCAAGCCTCAATTACTAACGCATACAGTCACGGTTTCGAGAACTTGTATGTAAAACTCAACATCGTGAATCTTCGAATTATCAATGCGGCGCTGCAAGACTTGGTTCGTAAAGTGTGAGTAAATCATGACGATGATTGCAAGACTAGAGGTGTGGTGTGTAACTGCTCGGGTTAGAATCAGTCTATTTGATTACTGAGAGGATAATCGATGCAATTCAGTCCCGATAGCATCCCCCTATATTGAACTTGAATACAACAGCTTTGTTGAGGAAATTGGCATTCAGCCGTGAAGGAATGTTGTAGATCAGAAAAATGGCTAGAGCATATCTATTTAAGCAGTAGCGTCAACCTTGCTCATGTGAACAGCGAGGTCAACAAGACGGTTGGAGTAACCCCACTCGTTATCGTACCACGAGACGAGCTTGACGAACTTGTCGTTAAGAGCGATACCGGCCTTAACATCGAAGATGGAAGAGTGCTTGTCGTTGCACATATCAGTGGAAACGACATCATCATAAGTGATACCCATGACACCCTTCATGTCACCCTCAGAGGCCTCCTTAACGGCGGCAACGATCTCGTCGTAAGTGGCGGCCTTCTCGAGACGGCAGGTAAGATCGACAACCGAGACATCAGGAGTGGGGACACGGAAGGACATACCAGTCAACTTACCGTTGAGAGAGGGGATGACCTTACCGACGGCCTTAGCGGCACCGGTAGAAGAAGGAATGACGTTGGCAGCAGCGCAACGGCCTCCTCTCCAGTCCTTACCACCCTTAGAAGGACCATCGACGGTCAACTGAGTGGAAGTAGTGGCGTGGATGGTGGACATGAGACCCTCGACGATACCAAAGTTATCGTTCATGATCTTAGCAAGAGGGGCCAAGCAGTTAGTAGTGCAAGAGGCGTTGGACACAACCTTGAGGTCGGAAGTGTACTCCTTGTTGTTGACACCCATCACGAACATGGGGGTATCATCCTTAGGGGGAGCGGAGATGACGACCTTCTTAGCACCACCCTGGATGTGACCAGAGGCCTTCTCACCAGTAGTGAAGACACCAGTGGACTCACAGACGTAATCAGCACCAGCCTTACCCCACGGGATATCACAGGGGTTCCTCTCAGAGAAAACCTGAATGGTCTGACCGTTCACAATAAGGGCATTTTCAGCGACCTCGATGGTACCGTTGAACTGGCCGTGAACAGAATCGTACTTGAGGAGGTACTGCATGTAGGGGATGTTCATGAAGGGATCGTTGACAGCAACGACCTTGACCTCAGGGTTCTCCATGGCGGCACGGAAAACAAGACGGCCGATACGACCGAAACCATTGATACCAAGTTGGCAAACCATTGTTGTGGATGAATAAATCACAAGTGATGTTATTGCTCTGTTGGATTGCCTTAGCACACTGTGTTAAGCTTAGCTTTTCGCCATCTTCGCTTTGAAGCTGTGGCTATGCACAATTAGCTATGACGATTCCTGAGTCACAAGTCGTTACCATCCATACCGGATAGACCAAATGTCACGATCCGTGATATATCAGTGATGTCTAGTTCGTTCAGGATGCCTTTCAAGCTGAGTGTCTCAGCGAGCTGTATTTTTTGCGTTCATCTGTCTCCGTGTTACCGAATGGTCCGCTCCAATGGAGCGTCTCCTTGAAAGTTAGAAAATGTTCAAGACAACTCCGAGAGTGGAGTGGAATAGCTTTGAGTTGGATTAAGATCCTCCGTCTGAATACATGTTTGGGTTTCTAACTTATCGAGGTTGGAATTAGATTAATGATTAAGTGCGCTGTTCATCGGTGACAGGCTCAGGATGGTCCCTTTTGCAAATCTCGTCAACCGGCCCGATCTACATTCCCTAAGTGGTCAATGCTGGCGACCACCGAAACCTTGCAAACACTGACTCCCACTTATTTCTCCCCCATAAAAAATCACTAACGCAGCAATAGATTTATGCAGACTAAATAGTTCGCTCCTTTGGCACGAGCAACGAGGCACAGAAAGTATTCACACAGCTGCAATGTGTTACTTATCGAGTGAATATGGAGTGACCATAGACGATCCTCTCCACAACTCTCGATCTAAGCGTCTGAAAAATTGAAACCTCGCGTAGCGTGTACACCGATCGGTTTCATCATAAACAGAGACTAGTGAGCTCCATCATCACCGCCCAGAGGGACGCAAGGGACCAGAGAGCCACTTGAATAGGCGGCCATGAGCTCCTTGATGCTTGCAAAAACCTGATAGGAACGAACCTCTATTATGACTGAGACTAATGTCAGTAGTTACAAAGTTAGGAAGTAGTGGACTCCTCTTCAACTGCTTCTCATCAGTGCATCCACTCATGACCAGAGCGCAGTCGATTCCGTTCTCGATGGCTGTGCGGATGTCCGTACCTGCGACAGCGAATTCGGCCACGGTACAAGGAAGGCAATTATACCCAAGGAGTCTCCGACAAAGAGGACTGGGCCTAGTCCGGGGTGACGGCCTTGAGGACACTGCGAGAACAATCGCTGTCGAGCCATCCGGAGCATATGAGGGTTGGGTTTCCCTAGGTTATACGAGGATGCATGAGTAACCTGTATAGGGGCAATGTGGAGATGCATCGTGTCAGACATGGACGGACCTTGGATATCATCTCCACAGCGGGCATGGGCATTCCGAACTTGTAGCTTCCATCCGATGTTACCTAGAAACACCATAGAAGACGAGAAACGATGCAACAAGGTACTTCATAGTAATCAGGGCAAGTGAAGAGGAGACGGGCTCCTTCCTGGACACAAGAGCATGCGTACTCGACGTATCTTGTGTTCTCGGAGTGGACCTGGGGCAGACAAGGTGGATCAGGCACGCAGGTTCGATCCCTGGACACGGTGGTTCACCTCACTTACCGAGCCGATAAGAACATAGTCGATCTCCCTCGGTGCACGAGTCTTCCTCGTTTCACCCGTGACGACAGAGTCTTCAGGTAATCCATGCTTCACGAAGGCATCTCTCACAGTAGAGATCAGGCCCACCTAGTCACGAATTCGATAAAGAGGATACCACCTTAACGACTATAACGTACCTCACCAACGATGTATACCATACCTGTCCAACCGTTAGCCATGAGCCGATGGAAGAAGTCAGCAGCACCTAAGAACGACACCGTAGTAGAGAGGAAGTACCAAACCAAAGTCTTACTGTTAGCCGCAGTGTATATCTGGCTGACAGGTATACTCACTCCGAGTATACCCAAAAGCTTACGGCTCAGATCCTCTGCGGTATACCGACATTCGTTGGTCAAGAGCATATAGGGCACCTGTAAAAGTACAAACTCAGTCGCAATTGTACTCAAAAGAATCGCTACTTGTCCAGCGTTGAGCATTGTCATGAACTCGCTAGCTCCCGGAATAGTGGTTCCGAATCGATGAAGAACTCCGTCCATGTCCAGTAGGAAACCGTGGTAGCGACTAGAACGATATAGTGTGATAGAGGCATGTCCCCTTTTTCACTCTTACTCATGTCGGAAAACACTACTTAGTGATGTACTGACAAATGGGGCTCCCGCGAGGATCCTACAAGAAGCAGCAGGTTCGACTCAAAACGGAACTTCGCTCCGCCATAGTTGATTATTACCTGCTAGTCTCAAACCGAATATCATCATTGTGGCCCTTGATGACTTCCAAGAGACCCTTGCACGACTCATCGACGGGCGTGGACTCCGACTGAGAGCAGCACTGATTTGTCGCGCACCACGAAAATGTCTGTTCTCACACTGTCATCATCAATATAATCTACTCTCGATGGCTCATGGTTCTTCCACTTGTTCCTCATACGCCAAGTCATGTTTTCTACACGCAACGTGTCAACCTAACACATATGAATCTCAGAGTAGTGGCTGAAGTCTAGCAAAGTATCGGAGCAAGCATCCAATTACATCCATGTTTATCCCAGGCCTTCTCTCCCTCCTGTTGAGCATCGAGGACGTCCGCCACAGGTCGTCCATAACTGACCATTCCCGACTTCGCACTTTCATCATAGTCACCAACGACTAAGCAGGGACCCTCGAGTGATGACCATCCTATCGCGATAGGATCGCGACCCACCTTGCTTCGTAATGCGATCTCCATATCAAGTGGGAGCTGGGGCTCATGCGGCATCGACACCGATGAGGATGCTGTGCTGGCCGCAGATGATGATGATGATGCAGTCTTGTCTGTTAAAGGGGGCAGAGACGTACCGTACATGATGATGACCCTAGAAAGTGGAAAGTGTATGAGGAGGAAGAACTAGAAGCACTGGCTGAGTAACCCATCGAACCATGCCGAACCACCACCATCACCCTGCAATCACTTTCTACGCGAGACGCGGTTATGTCACCAGCGAGAGAGGCCTGCCAGTGAGGAACAAGCGTCCAAGTGAAGTTCCATCGGGAAGCTGAGCCGGAGAGAGACCCTTACGTTCGAGGCATTATCGAGAGGGAGATCCGGCTCCCTTAGTCTACAGTTATACCACCGCTGAATTATGTAAAACAACAACAGAGACAACGAATGAAATAGAATTACTAAAAGACTGCCAGAATTCGGAAAGGTGAGTACCATTATTCCTCTCCATACTAGTCTTATCTATTAAATCCGATTATCTATAGATGTAGAGGGTGCCAAGCCTGAAGACTAAGTGCACCTTTTGACCAGCTTGAACCTCGGACTCGTTATCCAACATATACTCGTCTTCCTCCTCGATAGCAGGTGTGGCGAGAATACTGTCTTGCCGAAAGAGTAGACCAGATCATCAGCACCAAAAACCACCTGCATTTGGCGTTCTACTTGGTAGGAATTGAAGAACACGATAGGCCAACCCAAGGGACTCAGAGAAGTGTCGCAAAGACATAGCCGGTAGCCTATACCGACCCTTTCATGGACCAAAACGGCGAGGCAGCGACCACCCACGTTCCGGACTGAAAGTATCAGTGTGGTAAAATTTGCACATGATTAACCACAAGTGTTGGTGACACTACGAAAACTCTGAGGAAATTTTGGAGAATTTCTATAAGTGTCTTTCCATTTCTCGTAAGTATTCCTTCGATTCGTGTATGATTAGTGAGGAAACTATTGAGCTCAACTGAGGAAAACGAGCACATATTTTGCAGCACTGGAAGGTACTTCGTTACTCTCCACACCGAGCTTCATTAAAGGATTAAATGACTCGGTCATTCGCTCGAAATAGAGAGGACGTTTTCTTTGTTTCAAAGTCGTGGTGATTGTATCGCATCTTGGAGAGCCCACGACTGCAATCCTGACAGCCTTGGAATCGTCCTTAACGGTGACCAAGCTTTTTGTATAGCCTACGCCACTACTCTCAACCGCAATGAGCTTCGCCTGACCTATGTCGCGGTCCCGACGAAATTGATGGTTCCAAAAACGAACTAGATGTTTAAAAGGTGCAGTTGACGGGTACCACCTTTCACACATTCTTTTCTTTATTCTCCTCCCCACATTTCAATACCAGACTGGTGTCACCAGTAGAGCTTCCAATAGTTACTAATGTTAATCATCTTTTCCTACCCAGACGATAGTTTTCAGAAGGTCCACACTGCCACTACGTTCGCCCGGAAGACTTCCGAATAGCCTCACTTAGAGGAGTCTCCCTATCATCAGAAACCGACATCTTGCAGTAATCTTGAAATCTTGCATTTCCTCAGAACAGTAGCTTAATCGATTTGCCTATTTGGTGTGCTCTAACCGTCCTCTCGAGTCATTGAGAATCAGTCACCATGGCCAAGTCCAAGAACCATACCAACCATAACCAGAACAAGAAGGCCCACCGTAACGGCATCAAGAAGGTAAAAGGATGGGCTCGTTTTTATTCCTACGAAAATCGCAAATGGAGCTTCGCTAACCTAATTGAAGTTTATGATATTGTGTTCGCGTATACTAGATGGACGTTGCTTGTTCTGTCAGGCCCCTACCTACAAGAAGATGTCCACTCGCGGTATGTGCCCTAAATTCCTGCGTAACGCCAAATACGCTCTCAAGGGCTGCCAACAGTTGAAGAAGTCCGAGTAAAGGGAACAGGCAATTCATTTGCTCATCAGCGGTGTAAAATGATGATGATTGGTTGGCGTTTCTAAAGGACTCAGGACTGTGGAACATTCTCCTTGTATGTTGCGTTGAGTCTTAGAAACACGTATTCTCTGCAGATCTATGGCGACCTTTGTTGAGGAGTCGATTAGGAACGCAATTAGAATCGCGGAAGTCAAAGAATGGGATAGTGTGATTCTCAATTGTATCAGTCTTCGTGCTATCGCAATATGTTTACGAGAATCTGATAGATGATCTTGGTTATTTATGTTTTTATGCCAACTGTTTACTATCACGGAAATGTACTTCAAGTTCATGTACGTACTGCTACGTACGTGTGCGTACTGCTCGGTCACTTTGTCTGCGCCATCTTTCTCGTGGCCCACACCACTTTTTGACGACCGAATCAAAACTACAGCATTTTCAATTCGAATGATTTCTGTAAAGACAAGTCAATGTTTTACCTTCCCCGTTAGTATTTCACCCATGGCTCAGATAAAATATACGGAAGATTGATGTTATACCTGGTCTATGTGTAAGTCTAGGCGTTTAGTTCAACAAAGGACGCGAATTCGTTGGTGTATGTTTCTTACAGTCTCACTGGGCTGACTCAATCAATATCAACGTGCAAACAAACAGATGGATCAACATGGATATCACAAGCAATACTGTGTTGGATATGATCCCGTAAATTCATCATCACTAAATTGACCGATAACAAAACACTGAGCCTAATGATGGTAAAGCGATACGTTAATGTGGCTGCTCATCAAAGAATAGCTGCTCAGTGGCTCGGAACTGCCCTGTACTCTGCTGCCATCGCTTCACCCGGCGAAGAGCATCTCGACGTTTCCGTTTCCACCCTTCAGTGAGTGCCTGGCGAACACCACCGCATGATCCAAGGCATTCTACCATCATACTTACCTTTCTCGTGCTCAACCAGCGCCGACGAATCTCTTCATCACTGCCTCTCCTGTAGAAAGGAGGAGCTTTCGGGATCTTCCGTCGGTCAATTGCGGGCAACAAAAACCGGTATTTCTTCTGGGAGGGTTTTGATACATCACCAACCTCGATCGATTCCGTCTCGTCGTCATCATCATGGGCAGCAGCGACTGCTGGCTTCTTCCCCAGCGAGGCTAGCCACGAGACTGCTGAGGGCACCGATGCTGGAAGGAGCAATATGGTCATATGAATGGCATTCGTGATAGGTTACCTGCCGGGGCTGTTGCCTCTACCTCGTCATGGTGTGCCTCCTCCTCCTCTGGCTCGGCCTGGCTCTTCTTGAACATGCCGGCGAAGCTGGCGTTGATAGACCATTCCCGTGTGGACATCGGTGTGTCTTCAACAACAATCACTTCTGGGAATTCATCAAATTATGGTACGGCCAGTCAACACACCCATAACACAACACGCTGATGGTATTGATGCAATTTCGAGAATTCACATGGAGGTATCTGGAAGGAATAGCGCCTCCTAGGCAGACACTGAAAGCTTCAAGAAAAGCTTTCCCACACAACATGATTCTGACAAGTGACTCAATGGTCCCTCGCCACTAAACCCTATCTCCTCGCCAGGTGGACTTGATGAGCTTATAGTCGGCGTTATAGTATCGAGCGCCTACTACAAAGGGTCTGAGAATGCTGAGGATGTCATCTGATGAAAAAACTGCAAAAACAAAGAGACCCAAGGTAGACCAACTCAGCCGGGAAATGCGATCCAGAGGGAACATTAAGTTGATGATAGTAGCTCAAACGAATGGTAAAGATGGTAGCAACTGTACAGAGGTTTACAAAATTGTAGCAATGGTAGTGAACGGATAGAATAGGACACCTCAGTGCTGATGGAAGCACTTTGATAAAAATTCAATCACAAATTATATTATAAACAAAGTACAATACAGATCTGTGGCGAATCGCGATAGTAACATCCCGTCAGTTTCTGCACGGGACGTCGTCCATTATAGTATCGTCAGCCTCAGAGGAGAAGGATCCCTCTCTCACCAAGAGCGAGCTCGAAGCCTCCGATATGTTGGAGGACCCCCCGTCATTAGCGACTCGGCCAGTCGATGTCCACAACTCGTTGATCTTCGAGTAGTCTATATGACACGCTCCTGAAGAGTGAGTACTCACTTCCATCCGAGCTGAATTGAAATGCACCAAACACCACATGGCGCTACACTATTGAGAGAGACGCTTTCCATCGAAACAGCTCACCGTCATCTCCCGTGGTAACACAGGGGGCGTAAGTGGCATTGACCACAAGATCATCAATAGTGTAACTGTGTCTGGCCTGCAGTGTAGAGCTAGTGTTGCCTTCTATTCCCTAGAGTGACAAACGAGTAAAGTAAAACGGAGGAGATGATAGCGGTCACCTCCACGAGAACGACGACTTCCCAATAACCAGAACGCGAGAGGTAGTCGTATATTCGCTCGGCTTGGCTGCGGTCCTCGACCGGCCCTGCACCTATGTTGTAAGAAATGCCCCAGCCAGGATTCGAACCCGCGACCTCGACTTACCTCCCGCATCTGTCTCGACTTCAGGCGGCAATCTGTGTGAGTGTTCCGGAGGCACCCCATTGATCTCATCATTCACTTGATTATAGACAATGTGCGCTCTAAAACTCCACTGTAAAAAGCCGATACAACGATGAGGTGTACAAAACTGACCTGAGGTCGACTCTAGTGTGGAAAGTCTCACCACAAGTCGGGCAGCTATAGTCGTCTCGATTGCCTTGCAAACCATCACATTCTCGAAGTGGTGGGAAGGGGAACGTGTCGTGACGTTGGCCTGAGACATTCCCATCTCAGTGAGACCGGCACTGACTAGCAGTCTACTTGAGGGCATCAATGGTGAGTAACGGTCGATAGAATGAATGACCAAAGTGGGCATCGCTAACAATAATGGTGCGCCCAGCTCATCATTCGGTCTGTTCAGACGCATGTACCTATCATAGCAGTCATACTCCTAACGGCAATCATACACTTATTACTCTCCGACAAAGCGATAGCGGCCTCTGTGGGAAAAGAAGTAGCATCGAACGTGGGCTTCTATGAGCTGATGCTTCCTCATCTCCACTATTTGAAACATGAAGTACGGCTTGCCATCCGAACCAGCTCGAATCACTGCTTTATCCGAGAACAGTATCGTCTCAGCTCGCTTGCCGCCTCGTGAGAGTCGTGTATATCTAAAGAGCATCATCAATTCCCACTGTACTCACAGGGCACACCACTTACAGCAATCCAATGATAGAGGCATTCAGAAGGACCGTCACACAACACTGCATGGATAGGACCACAGCTCCACTGGTGCAATCAGAGAAGTACCTAGATATTGATAGCCGAGCACGAGCAGGGGGTCGACAACGTACTGGTCAGGGGCTCCGAACCCGACAGTGGCCTGCGTCTCCATCGAGAGGTAGAAGGCTCTAAGGTAGCTGCCTTTGAACTGGGCACCACATGGCTCGTCTACTAATAACCATAGCCCCGCGAATACCGCTACGACCGTTATGTAACTGAAATCGGGTAAGCCTATGAACTGAGACGGTGCCCAACTGATAAACCGCGGCAAACTATCGTATGCCATTTGGCGGTTGTAACCGTGGCATGAGCGTTGTAGATCAGGATTTTTATCTATTCCTGTTACACTAGTGCCTATTTCAAACGGACAGCCTATAAAATCACATTAAGGAGAGTCGCCTGATACTGCCAGTAATACCCCCTAAAGGAGCATCCGATCGACTCTGCGTCCTCATATTGGAGCTCATAATTAATTCACAATATTAAATTTTCTAGGAGAGCCTTCTTGAAGATTTTGAAATGCCCATTATTACAAGACTAGAATGCCGGCGATAAGCACATTAGTGTTGGTGTCCAACACGCTGTGGAAGAAGTCGCTGACGTATCTACCCAAAGCTCTACGAACAGCAGCAACAACCCCACCACCACTGCACTTACAATGACTGCAGCTGATTCTTCCTGTCAATTCTCATAGTACCAGTGCTCTGTTTCATTGGTCGCTCACGATTCAGCAATCGGAACACAGGTCGGGGGCGACGACTCTTTGACGGCGCCTAGCCAAGGACCATGGCCGATCGAACAAACTGGAGGGCCTTACAGAATTATACTTCCTCTCGAAAGATATATCACTGTCATCGTCCTCGTACGCAGCATTACTATCATCACCAGAACTGAGAAGATATCAAATCCAGAGGGCGCAGGTTCGATCCCCGGTTAGGACTCACTCGAAGATCTCCAGACCAGGCCGAGTGACCATACCCGGTTTGCTATGGAAGGTGTAGTCGTTTAGACTCTTCAATGTCATCTGATTCAAAGTCGCCCACTCAGCTGGTAACCTGAGGTCAGCGAAGACCTTCACGGCAGCATGAATGTTTCCCCCTTAATGTCCACCGCAGTCTTTCCGTGTCTACTATCGAGCTCCACCCATTGTGTTCTATTTTCCGAATCGAACACTACTACTACCACTACTACTACTACTACTACTATCAAAAGGCCATAAGCATCCCCCATACTCACCCATGAACATTGAAGTCATTTATCGGCAATTCGTCCTCCGCCGCCGTCGGCTTATAGAAGCCTGATGGTCGCCTTCTAACACCTTCCATGAATGATCGTCTCCTCCTCGATAAGTCCCCAACACCGGGGCTCCTAGGGGTCAATCGAGCATCATTACCCTGGCGCCGATCACCAAGACTCGACACACCATTCCCCGGCAAGGCTGGCCTGATCAAATACCACTCCCATGTGAGCATCGTCTTCATCTACCTACACGAGCCCATGAGATACAGTGTCAGTGGTCCTAGCAGTCTGCCCTAGACCAGTATCGTCACCATCGTTAGGACTACCGCCAGACTTCCCACCATCCCACCCGGCTACAACCGGTGACATTTACGGTGATATGAGTAGCTATATATAATTCCCGTACCACACTTCCCAATAACGCAAGGACGAAGATGCTACGGCAGTAACAACTCTATAAATGTGATGTACTCCAGGAATGCAATAAACGGCTCCTGTTGAAATGCAGCCTCCCAACTGAAGAGGAGGGCCTCCTCGGGAGCCTCAAGTAGCTTTCATCCAACCGCAGTGGTTGACAATCAAGGGATAAGACAACTGAAAAGCCAGGGCATATCTATTTTTGCAACGACAATTTCTTTCAACCGAGAACAACATCGTTAATCCTCGACTCGAGACCGCAGAAACAAATATATTCCTGAAATCGCGAATAATACCAAATTTCAATATACAACCCAATCGTCCCAGCTTCGACTAACTGAAAAATTTGACCCGTACAATATCTCCCTACTACTATTCCTCATGACAAGTAAGTACCGCTCCCAAGCCGTCCAGATGCTTCCGATGACCACGAAGATAGCCTCGCCTGCACTGCACACATCATCCCATCCCATGGTACCCATGGTCATAGAACGACACAACATGAACTCACACCATGTAGAAACAATTACGGTATATACCAGTACAGAGAAGTCCTCTCTAAACAATCAACATCATTTACTTTCATCACAGACCGTACTCAGCCGCACAGGGACTCGGCTTGCCTGCAGCGCCCCCGACGATCTCATAAGCCGCCTTAGCCACCTCAAAGGCTAATTCATTGGCGTCCTTCTCAGTTTTAGCCTCAGCGTAGATTCTACAATACCTCAATAACCCGAACCTCCGTGAAACAGTACTACCTCACAGCGTCCTCAGTACCACTAGGCCTCACGAAAGCCCTGCCAGCCTCCCTCTTAGCAACTAGAGCGTCGATCGCAGGCTGAAGGTTAGCCGGGGTGATCGCTGCCGTCTCGTCGTCCGTACCTATGTACAAATAATGCCGTCTCTAACACAGAACTAAAGACCCCTACATTGGACGAGAGTGCGATCCTTAACAAAGATCTTGCCCTGTCTCGAGGGCAAGTCCTCGTACATACCATCCCACTCCCCAATAGACCACCCGTTCACTGCCAACACCTGAACCCTCGACCTATGCTAACCCCCTCCAATCCGATTATCATCTTACTGCTTCCACCGCCAGGAAGTCAGAGATAGCATCACCAACAGCCTGGTTGATGAGCCACGACAGACCCACAAGTCTCGAGGCTGCTTCTCTTGCACTCATCGAAGCTGGAAACAGCGATTCTTAAGACATTTCAATACCACAAGTATTACCCTTTTGATCCGCCAAGACCTTATGGAACTTGGCCAAAGCCTGGGGCTTGAACACTACAGTGCCGTGACCGTTTGCCTCGAAGTACATACCAATCGGATAGTCGTGCGCAACAGCCTCCACCTGAGAGACAAAGCTAATACCACACCTTCAACACAACCTAGTCGCTCACGAATTTAACGCCAGTCTTAGCCATCTCAACACGCGCCCCGAGCTTCTCTCGAATGAACCGACCAGAGTTGCCGTTGGCATATGCTGTTTGCACCTACGAGCCACATAACCCTGCACGAAACTCCAACTAACACTTACTGCAGCGAACTCGCAATCAGCATCGTCCTTCAGGCCAGCCAGAGTGAGCTGGGCCTGGATAAACTCAGCCAATAACGCGGCGATTTTATCGCCGTCCAGAAGATGCCACCTGAAAACGGCCCTACACCTTTGCTACCACCAAGAACTGCTCTACTTCATATCTACATCCCAATAGGAATACACCAGCCTGTCAGCATCACCATCAAGGGAGGCAATCCTATGGCCAGCATCAGCAGTAGCCGAGAAAGACCCTAAAACACGCTCCTTACGTACTATCTACCACTAGCGCTACCTACCTTTAGGAGGCAGTCGGCCCTTCTGGACGTACTCAGCACCGCATTCATGATTCAGGATAAGGCCGGGAGTGGTAGGACCGTTACGAGGGACAATGGATAGGATATCGGACATAGTGGAGGCGACCTTCTCTACCATTTCGAAGCCAACACCACCAGCACAGTCGACCAGTACAGGACCACGACTCAGCTGTGACTCGGGTGACACGCCAGCGGTGACACGACGATAGCCTTCATTGAACATCCGGACAAAGCCCTCCTTGCTGGCCAGAGACACGTCATGGCCAAGGCCATTGGCTTGACGGACGATGTGATGGAGGGCAGGGGTAGTTAGCTCCCCCCAGTTCTCGCAGTAACCACCGCATGCAGCAACACCTCGGCATACCTTTTGATAGAAAAACCGTAAAACTCCATACAGCTGTCCCTACGACTTACGCAACGGAGAAGACGTTTGCTGCTGGACCGAGTGTCACAGCCTACGAAGACGATGCCAGACTTGCATGTAGAGCCTTCGAGGGTCTTCTCGATGAGGCCACGGAAAGCTCCAACCTGAGTATGAAATTTAGACCAACACGAAAACCAACTTGAAATAGTACGTCCTCAGCATTGGCCACCTTCTCACAGAGCTCCTCCCAGTCGGTGACGAGCATACCACCGTTGGGCTCAATCATCTTAACACCGTTATCCTGATGCACGCATGCACATAAAGATACGCTGTCCGAACCTACGGATACCTACCGGCTCAGGGTTGTGGGAAGCAGTTATCATAACTCCCATAACTTTACCGCCGAGAACGCGGGAACGGGCGGCGGCCAAGGCGCCCATACGGAAGAATACCGCGTCCAAGGGAAGCTCATCGGCCACCTCGCGGAAACCAGCAGTACCTACAGGAACGATGAGTTGGAAAAGGAGTGGTATGATTTTATACAGTACCGTATTTGAGGCATTCAGAGTAGGTCTTCTGGTGCTCTGGTAGGGAGGCAAGAGCTTCAAAACAGTCGGGAAGGCTGGACATAGGTACGAAACTTGAGTAATTTAACTAGCAATAACTTCAACAGCAAGTTGTTAGAGAACCCATAGCGAAGCTCAAAGAAGGAAAGCATATGGTAGCTATGTGCTAGAAGTCCGAGTCCGACACACTACTGGTAAAGAGGTATTAGGGAAATATAAGAGAGGAAGATTTCAAGATTGAAGGTCGAGAACCAACGATTATAGACATAGGAAAAATTCTCTCATTTCTATAATCGTCCCATTCTATCTCTTCGGTAATCGTTGGGCTGCTCGCACTTTACGTGTTCTATCGCGCGGTCAATTTATTGAGTACGTTAAAGATTCGGCCAAGGACTGGCTGGTCAATATAGGCCCTGAAGCGAGTCTATGGTGTGCCCTGAAACCCGTCGAATCTTTCCCACCCTGAACTTCAAGCTTTGCACTTATTTCGGGGTGTTGAAGACTCGACAAGGCTTCTACTAGCAAGCGCGATCAGCTCGCAAAGCCACGGTGATTGGGAGACTACTACAACGAGGAGACTTTCGAGCATGTGTTATTGTCCTGGGGCCCTCCCAGGTTGGAGCTCAGAGGACTTCCCTGCTGAATCCAAGCTCGCTCGCCTCGAGAACCGAGCAACTCGACAGTTCCGCTAATCCCCGTCTCCGTGTAGCTCAGATTTCTTCGAGAGCATTGAGTTCTGAGCTTTTTACCCGTCAGTATAAGTCGTATTTCCGAACAATGGCTAATCTTGGCAACGTATTCATCTCGATGATGCTCACAGTAGCTTGGGTCAAGGTCTCTTCGGAGAAATACCCCCCACCTAAATGGCTGTATGGCGAGGATATCTCCACCGGTGATCGCTTCTACTTACATTCAGGGCATAGAACTTCACGAGTCAAAGATTACAGTGCGACTTATAACGCCTCTGTAAAGAATGCAAACTATGATGTTCAGTGCACACCAACCACTGAATGCGTGCTTCCAACTGCCCCTGAGAAGCAAGCCTGGGTGTTTGTTATCGACGGGAAAACGCAGAAGCAAACTGAGTATTGGGTGAACGTGAATACTGACAGCCGGTCTCATTGTTTCGAACTCCCTAAACAATACGACAACAGTCCGGAACTTGCCGATAAAACGAATGAGCTGAACGCTTTGTGTGAAGATTCTGACTTCCGAGTTATCAAGGGTGCTCCCGCAGTCGTCGAAGGTGGCAAGTACATCCCCGAATTTACCCTGAAAGACGGCGAGTATACCTGTCATGAAGCAGGCTCACCGGGCGGCCAAAGAGTTAGTATGGAGCTCCATGTGCGAGAGGGTTTGATTGAACACATCGATACGACATCTTTGGGGAAACCGATAGAACAACTCTACTACACTACGGTCGGCGAAGCTATCTATGTGGGTCTTTTTCTCGAAAGAGTGAGATATAATACCCATTGGATTATTCTCGAGCCAACTGAGAGGGAAGTTGTGCTGCAATACGAGAAAATGAATAGGAGGAATCTGGAGAGCTGGTTCCAGGATTCTCAGGGAGGCAACGGTCTCACTGAAGCATTGCCTACGAGAGAAAAAGGGAAATCGAAAAGCCGATCTACAGGTATAAAGCACCTCACTAAAAGCATGAGAAAGAGGTTCACCGGAACGTTTAGAAGCGGTTATAAAAGAGTTTGAGGTTACGGACATCATCGTGAGCCATTGTATGATCATGTCACGTGATTCATATTTGAGCTAATTTCCATACTTTATCATATCTGATGCTGTTGTGATTTTACTGTTGTATCTGGTGCTGTTGTGATGTTAATATCGTATCTGATGCTGTTGTGATGTTAATATCGTATCTGATGCTGTTGTGATGTTAATATCGTATCTGGTGCTGTTGTGATGTTAATATCGTATCTGGTGCTGTTGTGATGTTAATATCGTATCTGGTGCTGTTGTGATTTTAATACCGTATCTGGTGCTGTTGTGATGTTAATGTCGTATCTGGTGCTGTTGTGATGTTAATGTGATTGAGTGTGACTTGATCAACATGTTCTGTGTTGTGAAGTTTGTTGGGGAATTCCGCTGAGAAGTCACGAACGAGGGAAGCCACTTCGCGCGCAAGTGAACTCCTAACCTCGGAGACTGGGAGTTGGAGAATAAGGGTGACTTTGAGTCGAGCAATCTTAGTGAGAGATCATGGCGGTGGGAAGCACATAGCAGTCATACTATTGCCAGAATATGCATGAGCTCATTCCAGTGTATGCTTGGCGGCTCACAGGACACGAACAAGATGGCGTGCTGTGTACCAGGCTCAAACGACACTACGATCATTCAGTTTGCTCGAGGAACTTACACCAGAGCATACGTGAAAAATTGTTCTCCCAGTTCGCAAAGGTCTAGCTGGATGAACTCCGTAGTACGACAGAGGTCCAAATAAACTGTGGCCCACAAGCGTCCAAGGAGTGAAGGGGACTCTGCGAATCAAACTTGCATGTGAGCGGGAAGATGATCATTTTCGCGACACTCCAAACTCGCGTAGTAGGTGGAAATAGAAGATGATTTGGGCAAGGCGAACCGATTTTCCCCTTGGGATATGCCAGTGGTGTTGAGAGGTAACAGTGGAGCGAATCTGGTAGACTTTTGGAGATGTGAAAACACACGTACAACTAACTCTTCGAGATACGAAGCTACGATATTCGGCACTAGATTCATGACGGTCGGTTGATCAGGTGCAAGGAATAGCATTCCAAGGAGACAGTCATGTCCTGTAATTTTACAGTCATGTAAGTTCGGAAAACTCCAGTCTTTCCTACACAAGGCTATTTCTGTGCTCACCGTTGCTGGGCGATATCGTGCTAGCGGTTGTATATCTTGCGGAGCATGGTCGAGTGTAGTGACGGAAATGCAGTAATGACCTATCACGAGAGTACCATGAGTCTTCGTTGGGCGAAATTGGTCTTGTGTTTTGTGAATTTGAACTTTCAATTCCGAATTCATAAATTTCATTCACGAATCTGGATTTTCATTTTCGAGCAGTCTACGAAAATCGAACTCTCATTTCGAATTTGAAACCTCCTTGCAGTGGAAAACTTCATTCATTCTGCGAATATCAAATTTAATTTGTTCTTTCATTTGCTGGATTTGAGACTGAAAAGGTGTAGTTGCAGGGTTTGTCCCAAAATTCGATTTCCGAGTCGGGAACCGCAAGCTTGGCCTACGGGAAGTAGAACCCGGACACGGTGTACCAGCTGACCTGACTTTGAGTTTGAGCTCATCGATGGAAAACTCACCAAACACAATGCAAAGACTGCCATTAACGCCGAATATGTCGCCAGGTTATAGTATACCCGTAGCCGTGGAGGCCGAGTCGACTGATAGAACACCAGTGCCAGGCATCGTATGGATGATAACTGACCATTCTTGAGAAGCGATTCGATTTCGTTGCTCCGACTGTCTTGCCTTGAAAGACCGAAGTCAACACGTTGTCGGCGACACGATCGTGGCTACTATGAGTGTCTCAGTAGTTACCAGTGAGTGTAATACTATTCACGAGTGAGTTGGACAATTTGTATCACACATGACCTGTTCTCGTGAGTTAGGAGTCTTGATTTATCGGACTAGCAATCAATTTTCATCCAGTGATCCTCTTCACTGCTTGCTTGTACTCAACAACGGTACGTCTTCTGCCATACATGAACTGTGTCACGAAGCCGACTTCCCATCACGAGTCGACCATACCCGATAGATGCGCTCCACAGAAGGATGTTGTCAATAGTGTGGCGGAGGTCCAGCCACAGGCTGTCAGCCCGAAGAAAGAGAACAACGGATGGGTCCATCACCGTGGATTGTGCACAGGTTTGGTCTGTTCGCTCGCCGCTGTTTCGAGCGCCTTACAAATTTCCGGGAACCCCCAATCGTGCTACCGGAAGCCTTCAAACGAAGGTGTTAACCATTCGCCTCACATTCTCCAGTTTATACTGTGAATCATAACGACGGGAATCCTTAGCGAGGCTTCCATGCCCTGCAGGGTTTGTGACCGTCGATCACAAACTAACCGTCCGGTAGTAGCCGGGTGGTTCTCGGGGGTAGCTTTCTGATCCGTGATACCGCATCTGGACCAGAAGCTCGACCGATGCAATGACTTTTTGGAAGGCCCATCGGGATGATAAGCCCCATTAAATTTAGTGGCATCGAATATGATTTGAGCGGTTCCGATACTCACAAGGTTGATGGAGCCCACTCAGAAGGTCTGCAGCGGCCAACAAGCGAACGCGAGAGCAAAGCAATTGTAAGCGCATGGGCTTATGCGATAGGCGATAGGACTCATACACAAAAGAGCTACTAAGCGATGAACGTCGGTGACACTGGCGAGCTCTGCTTCTTCCCGATTAAACCACCCAAACAAGATATCTTACGTGAGCTAATCGTGATCTGTAATATGTGCACTCGAGTATTCGAAACGTCTGATTCAGCGCAGAGTATTTGCCATATAGCACGCGTGAAACTCCATCATCCTCGTTCTGAGTTCCTCCTTCAATCAGTAAATGTTGTCAGTTATCCTTCCTCAGTACTTCTCTTATCCCCTTGCGATGGATAGGTTCGGCAGAGTATTCATCACGTCTGTGATGGTCAGCGTAGGATTCGGCAGAGGATCAACGAATACCCCCGGCCAGGTCGAGTGGATTTATGGGAAGAGTATCACAACCGGTAATCGTTACTATCTTGAACCAAGGCGCGACGGACAGTCAACATCATATAAGAGTGAAGGCAAGTCTTACGTGGTGAATGGTGGGATAGAGTGCCAACGAGTTATTAAAAAGACAGGCCCAAGTCAGAGAAGCCTCGTACGGGGATTCTTTGTTACTAAAGTCGACGGGAATACCCGTGAGCAAAAAGAATATACCGTAGAGCTTGATTCGTATAACAAGGCTGAAGACTGCTTCCCACGTAATCTTATGGATGAAATCCATGTTGGGAAGCCGCAGGTTCTGTCCGAGCTCAACCAACTGTGTGATGAAGATGCATTCCGACTCATCAAGGGTTCTACAGTCAATCTTCCAACAGATGGCAAGTACAGCGGTAAGGTTGAAGGAATGACACTCGAGATCGATGTGCAGGATGGTGAAATCGGATACGTTAATGCAACATCTTCAACTGGACCAATCGAAAGGCTCCTATACTTCACGCTTGGTGATGTTATCTTCGCCGATGTGCTGAGGAAGTTCAATTCGCAAGCATCCGCCTATACTCCGATGATTCTCGAGCCGATCGATAGAAAATTTGGACTGCTATATGATAAAATTGATGCAAGTAATCTTCAATATTGGGGACCTGCTCCTCCAAAATCAGACATCCTAACTGTTGAGGAACATACTCCGAGAGGGAGAAGGAACGGAGCCAGAAGGATGTTGAACAAGTTGAAAAATCTCAAGTTGCGGATAAAGGATAGGTCCGATCGCAGTTATGGAAAGGTATGAGGAGAATATCAACCATGGTGCAATAGCGAGATCCTGAGGTGTTTTTGTCCACCTATTATTCATCTATTGTTGCCTGTTGTTGTCCTGTTGTTTACCTATTGTTGGTTTTCATTAATGTACCACCTATCGTTCATCCATAGCCTATCGTTTATCTATCGGCTATGAATTATTGTTCATATGCCACATGTTCTCTATCTTTCACCTATTCTTTATCACGTCCGACCTTTTTACGATAAGATGATGCGTGATGTGTTGTGCCCACAGACGATCGGAGTTTTGAAGATGCCAATCTTTGGGGCTTTCACTTTGCGAATCTTAGACTGCTGCAATGACGTCATCGGGTTTCGAGCAAGTCAAAATACGCATCTAATGTAGTAAGTTTATGGGTCTTGTGTTCTTGATGACGCTGACTCTCCAAGATCAGAGATCTGGCAATCATGAATTGGCTCTTGTACTCCATCAACCTCCAACGCTTGCCTATACGCGTGGAATACCAGTGCCGATCATCGTATTGTCGATAACTGACAATTCGGAGAGAACGGTTCCTGTGGGCTCAACTGTGCTGCTTCCATTCGGCTCAAGTTTCACACTTCCCTAAGGGCAGTTTTCTGGAAACT
>NW_003204472.1:0-1031 GCF_000006405.1 Perkinsus marinus ATCC 50983
GGTAGTTGTGAGATATATTTTTCACTAGCGTTTTCCATATCACACATTCACTACGCCGCATTGCTATCTAGCAGGATGTTCTTGAAGCGGAGAAAACAGTAGTGGCTCCACTTAAAACTGTGCGGAAAATAAAGAAACTCGATCAACCATTCCCGAATGATGTTTATCCATATTACATCTGAATCTAATTAACCAACTCAACGCTCCGCACACTCCTGCTTCGTTGAGAAATAGACTAATGACTATATTCAACGGGGAGACTCTGACTATATTCGATAGAATGATGTCGCCACATTCTATGGGTCATAATTGATAATCGAAGAATTATGACTCACAAATGAACGTTATGATTGGTAAAAAAAATAGAATGCCTCAGTACGGTACATGATGTACCTCCAACTATGGGAGAGCGTGATCACGAACCTTCTCTGAGTTCACGTGACGTGAATCACGTCCATGAGAGGAAGTGTTGAAAGGCTAAATGCATTCCACGGGGTTGATCTTCAATGAGGTAATGGCCTCCGTACACCTGAGCAACATGGCTCTTACAATCGCTACCACACATGACCGCAGATGAATGTTCAACTAACGGCGGCCATTGGCCGCGCACCTGCAAGAATCCAAGCTTCGCGCCATTGGAGTACTTCAATTGTCGGTACAACCCCAGGTTCTTGTCGTGCTGCAAGAAAAAACCCGTATGTTGAGTATTATCATTATCCGTTACAAAACTCACCACGAAATTGTGGTCTTTGACTTTCTGAAACTTCTCGCCGTACTTCTCCTTGCCCTTCAAATTTGAAATCCACTCAAATGAACCGATTGCATTAGTTAGAAGGTCTGCTAAACCATTGACGACAATCACCTATCAGTTAGGGAGATACAGAGCGGATTCGCTCAGGAGATTCCAAAACTGTTGACACGCGCCCGGGTCTAGGGGGCCAAACCCATGAAGGTTCCAGTTAGGAAAGCAATATTTCCTCCAGTATGTGTTTTGTGATACCTAGGCTATCAGAGAATATCAACGATAATAG
>NW_003215351.1:0-873 GCF_000006405.1 Perkinsus marinus ATCC 50983
GATTGAACTGACGACCTTCTGCTTATAAAGCAGACGCTCGGCCACTAAGCTAAAGTTGCACACAAAATAACTGCATAAATCAATAATCTTCCTGTATCCTTTGCGGAGTGAGCAAACCTGCTCCTGCTCCTCATACCCGACTAGAGCCTAATGCTGCTGTAAGCCACTTGCCAGGATTGAACTGACGACCTTCTGCTTACGAAGCAGACGCTCTACCACTAAGCTGAAGTGACGCACAGATTAAGTATATGAATCAATAATTTTCCTGTCCCGTTCACAGAATGGGCCATCCTGCCCCTGGTTCTCGTACCAGACCAGAAATTTATGGTGCTATAAGCCACTTGCCAGGATTGAACTGACGACCTTCTGCTTTCAAAGCAGACGCTCTGCCACTAAGCTAAAGTGGCACACAAAATAAGAGCATAAATCAATAATCTTCCTGTATCCTTTGCGGAGTGAGCAAACCTGCTCCTGCTCCTCACACCCGACTAGAGCCTAATGCTGCTGTAAGCCACTTGCCAGGATTGAACTGACGACCTTCTGCTTACGAAGCAGACGCTCTACCACTAAGCTAAAGTGGCGCACAGATTAAGGATATGAATCGATAATTTTCCTGTCCCGTTCACAGAATGGGCCATCCTGCTCCTGGTTCTCGTACCAGACCAGAAATTTATGGTGCTATAAGCCACTTGCCAGGATTGAACTGACGACCTTCTGCTTACAAAGCAGACGCTCTGCCACTAAGCTAAAGTGGCGCACAGAATAAATACATAAATCGATAATCTTTCTGTATCCTTTGCGGAGTGAGCTGACATGCTCCTGCTTCCCGTATCAGACCAGAGATTTATGGTGCTATCAGCCACTTGCCAGGAT
>NW_003199916.1:0-1375 GCF_000006405.1 Perkinsus marinus ATCC 50983
TTTGTACTAATCCACTTTTGTACCAAATCAAGTAGCGCTCGCCCCTATTTTAAAAACTTCCCTTCGGGAAGCGCTTCGCTCCGCGAACCACTTCTGTGCTAAAATCGTTCCTTTTGTGGAAAATTTGACCCAGTTGATTGAGCTTGTACCACTCTCAAACCACTTCTGAACCAAATGAAATAGCGCTCGCCTTAGAACAAAAATAGCAAATAGTTGATCGAATAGCTCTCCGTCAGGTCGAAAACTGAGCAGAGGTCCTGACTCAAGGAAGTACTATTCCTGATGACATCGTGGATATGTGGATGGCTATGCTCTGTCGGCAGGGTGGGGTTACAGCTGCTCGAGGCGTATTGGTGGGAACAACTCACTTCGGCTTCTCGCGGGTCATTGATAGCATCCTGAAAGCCGTGAGCTCTATCTCCAACCCGTTCTAGATCCGACATGTGGGCACTATGCCGCATCTGCCGTTGTGGGTGGTCAGGTGTATTTCATGGACAGTATGAATATGTCGGTCATGTCTTCGGGTTTTTTTTGGACAAGCCCTACGCCAGCTGTATGGTTCAAAATGTGTACTTAATAATTCGGGTTACGGGAGCAATTTATGCGGAGTTTTTGTTATCGCTAAACTCAACTCTGGTTTTTTAACCGCCAGTGGTTTCATCTTTCCGTGTTCGATGAAGCTGTATGAGATACCATTCGGTTGCATGCATTACTAGGAAAGAAAATAGCAGGTTTCCGGAAATCTTTCCCGCGCCAGCTAGCATGTTATTCTCACCTGAAGGGAAATTCAATACCTGAGTTTAAAGTTTTTTATGAGTGTAGTTGTCAATTAAATATTCCACAGATAATTCCTTAATATCGGACGACGATGATAAGCGTTCATTGATCACCCAAGTTGGGTGACCCAACTAGCTATGTCTGCAGTGCAGACTCTGCACCCTTATCAGAACTCTTGCCGCTATGTATCAAAACCACAGTTACTAGTGAACATAATGCCTAATCTATTGATGATTTCCGAAACCATAGCTTTGACTACGTTACTTAACGTACGAAGTATAACCACTAGCGGCTAGTAAACCTCAACACAGTGTACTAACTTAAGCTGTAGCCTAAGTCCTAGGCCAGTAAGAATGAGAAGCTTAGCTCACTCCTGTCCTCAGTCTAACCTTTAAGAGCACTGGGCAAGTGCCCGAGTAAGGCCTCAGCACGCATGCAGAAATACGTGACGCCACCGGTGTCACGGCGCACAAAACATAACAGTAATAACAGAGTAATACAGTCAAGTACAAACACCGGGAAACCGTATAATGGTTCATGAGTCTCCGTACACTGCGCTGGAGCGCACAACGGTCTGTAATAATTACGACATAATTTA
>NW_003202350.1:0-1090 GCF_000006405.1 Perkinsus marinus ATCC 50983
CACTGCCATATTTGTCCATCCGATAGTCTCCGCGGATCGCTGTACTCTCCCGGTACTGCTGCTGCTGCTGAGGAGACATCATCTTCTCGCTGCTGACTCTGGCCACTTTCCAACTTGAGTAAACTACGACGCCTTCGTCGTATTGCCTCTACTGTGGGGAAGGGTTGGCCTCCAGGCGACCTGAACCGCATCGTGTGAACAGACCGCAGTGGAGTTGGAAGTACCCGAATATTCTGTCCGCCAGAGAGCCACCATCACAGAATGACATGAGTATGAAAAGGTGTGGTACGTAGGGACAGAATTCATTAGAACGATGGAGTTCCAACCTGGAGAGTGCATACGCCATAATAGAGGCGATATACTCACCAGCTGTGCTTATACGACACTATATTGGGATGAGCCGCAATCCTCTCAAGAGTCTTCACCTGGAGAAACAAAGTCAAAGGTACAGTTCACACCACAGAGGTGACTTTTCACACTAGAGGAGGACCTAGAAGTTAGAATATAAAGCTATATTGGACAGAAACTGTCCGCAATCGATTTTCGAATAAAAATGTTCTCAAGGCACTTGCTCAGCACGCGTCCAAGCCCGATATCGAACCCAAGTCCAGCTGCTGCTACTACCTCTCGAACCATCTTCCTGAGCCAGATCCTATTGTCCCCTACTGGGACCTTCTTAACGGCATAGTCGCCGAGCATCACCTGGAGGGATATTAAGGACAACTACAAAGCCTTGACCTGTTACCCCGTCTATGACGTGCTCGCAGTGATACACTGTTCCGAATGACCCCGAGCCGAGCCGTTGTGGCGATTCCTGAAAGAAATCATCGTGTACCCCGAAAGGACCTATTCCGTATCTTGCACGGGCAACCTAAAGATTCTCCCACCTTGAAGAACCTCTCATAATATCCATTGTTGAGCATGCCCACAGGGATGTCCCTCAACTCCGACTCAGCTCGAAGGAATGGATTATTAGAGCCAGAGACGATGACGACGTATTCGAGGAGAGCGCTCTCACACCACTAGTCTACCAATCTGCTACTGTGCGTCGCATGGATCATCTCCCAGACATCGTCGATACTCGAGAGTC
>NW_003203969.1:0-4602 GCF_000006405.1 Perkinsus marinus ATCC 50983
GCCGGGCCGTCCTCATCGTCAGCAGCCGGTCCGCGGGGTTATCCCACACCTCTTTTCACCACAGTCACACCGTCATCGCGATCTCAGTACCTTAGTCGTGGAAATCGACTGATCGGACCCTCACCGTATGTCAGCAAAGCACACAGAATTGACACGAGTGTTTATGGAGGCTACAACACTCGTGGTGAGAGAGAATGGCAGGCTAGAAAGCTGAGGTGTCTGGTGGATCTGCACGCATGCTCAACAAACTTCCAACCGTTCTGGGTCCAGGCTACGAACCTTACTCTGATGCTAAAATATGAACGCAGTAAACTGTGGAGAATCGGTGACGCATGTTTCAGATTGCTCACGGTGTGTCTCAATACGGGCTTCATTGTCTTCACTTTCTATCAAGCCATGAAATCCATATCAGGATTGAACTTGATGATTGTTTTGGCATTTGGACGAGATGAAGCTGTGAGGCAGGCGGGAGCGGTACCGCCCAACTGTGAGGATCCGGCGATGGTCAACGACCAGGAGTGCTTCTCGTATGTACGTATACTACTAGTCCAAGTGGTTATTGAGTTATTGGCTATTGTTATAATGTGGGCTCAGCTGTTGGTCACAATAGCTTCATCGAGGAGCCTGCTCCGTATCAAGATAACAATGCTGCACATATCGGGTTTCTCAACACTACTCTTTTCGCCGAATACTATGCTCGTACAGGACCTGTGGCGGTTCGTGTGGACACACCTGAGGCCTAGACGTGGTAACCCATGGACCATAGCACGAAGGGAAAGGCGTGGAAGCACTGCTGGTTTGGCTCTCAGGATGGAGGTTTATATGCTCAACTTGGCAGCTAGAGTGACTTGGTCTCTTAAGGCGTTGATAGCTGTAGTTGCCTTTGCTACCATTCTTCTTCTAACTGCATCATTTCTCATATGTAAACTAACTTCACTGAGTTTCGCTATTGAAGGGACCAGCTTGGGGCTCTCCCTTTTCCCAATACTGTCATATGTTGCTGCTCTCAATCAACTGTCCTATGCCATGGATGTGCGTTGGTTCGACGGAGCCTTCGAGCACCTCTATCACAACTTCCCTTGGTTGCTCTCGGTTACTAAAGGCTCTCACAGTCCCTATGTCACTGGCTTGCGAGCTGCACGCCAGAGAAGACGGAGCCAAATCACTGCGTTCCGTAGGAGAATCCTAGAAGGCTTGATGAGACTCCACGGACGGCTCCTAGGTGCCCTGCTAGCTCTTAGTGTAACCGTTCAAGACGAGGCGTTTGTTGCTTACTTTCCCGCCTATCAACTCCTGCCTAGACCACCTGATGTTTTGATGTCGCATGGTGTAGTGTGAGTGGCGAGGCGCGTGGTATTGAAGTTGACTGACAGTTGAGTATGTGAGTAGTGTTTGAACTATTGAACATGTAGTAGCATAGTTTCAAATGCATGTTGTTCTTTAATTCAAGTTGCCGATTGTATACGGACAACGTCGCTCCATGATAGTGACTTTCATGGAAGATCTACGACCGTTGAGTTGATCCTGACTGAGGTGTTGTAGTCACTTAATGGTACACCAACTCACGTGTAAGGGTGTAGGGGTGGTTGTTCCTGCTTTATTGATGGGAGCTCGTACCACTACAAGCCGCAAGAGTTGAATTGGCTGTATGTTGCAGCCTCGACACAAGAGGGGACAGCTGCGCGTGATGAAGCTCATTATAGATTTCCTATGTCAATGTCGTCATGAGTATAGTACGCTGGTTTCGACACACTCATTATAGATTGCCCTAGGCCTTCGAGTACGTTGGGACGCCCCTACGAGCTGTGGTGCTGGGCGTGTCGTGATTGTTTTTAGCTGGCTGTGTTACATCTGTCGCTAAAATATCGTTAGCTGAAGTATCTTGAACATTGCCTTTTGAAAGTGTGTGATTAATGTATGTTCAATCGTAGGGACATTCCGACGGAACTTGCAGAAGAGTTTCAATTTGGTTGTTTCTACATATTTCTCAGAGTTTTCTCTTCGTGTACTGTTCCTTCTAGTCTCCTTCTGGTCTATTCGTCGATCCGCTTCACTAAATCAGGTTCAGAGCTGTTGGTGAGATGGTGGGCAAGCATGGTGAGATGGCAGATACTTTGACATGTCTTTTGAGGTTAGCGGTGATCATTGCAGCAGGTTGTTACCCACCTTGTGAATGCTGTGATGAGGAGCTCCACTGGGTGAAGTTGGTGATGTTCCTGTGCATGTTTCTCAGCAAGTCGGTCGTGCTTCTGAGTTGGGTGTCGAATTGGTTGGCAATTGTCATATGACATTAACTTGTAGGCTTTCATTCATTAGTTTAATTATGCTTTCTTCCGTTTCTTCGTCCGCTTTCAACACAATTTCGAGGCGATTCCTCGCCACGGTTCGTGGTGGCCAGATTGCTAGTGTTGCCGCGAGAACCGTCACTGTAGCTTTGGAGGACGGCTCTCAGGCTACTGTGTCTCGTCCTGCTGGCATTGACAATCAGTGGTTTCTCACCGGTAGTCATGCCGTGTGCGTTGACGACAAGTTGGGTATGGTCACGAATCCGGAAGGAGCTGTATTGAAGTTCGAGTGCATCCATCCCGAATTGAACGGTGATGATAGATGCCCTGATTGCCCTCGCCGGAAGTTCGATGAGAAGACCAATTAGACCTTCTTCTGTAGGTAGTGTTCGGCGATGAGTCGCTATTGACATTACTTTCACTTGTTCATTGCTGAGCTGACATCTTGTCTGAAGATGTCAGACTCAATTTCATTTGCTGGTGTGTTTTGTTGTAGTAGTTATTGAGAATTATGGATACAGTGTCATTCTTATGAAGTGGTACGTTAGGCAGGCGGGTAGAGCTTTCGAGGGGGTCCTTCTTAAATAAGATCGCTGGGAATCGCTTGGGTCATGATGAGAACTAAGCAGCTTAGTCTAAGCTGACAGGAATTTCCATACAAAAGTAGCTGAGAATGATAGCAGTAGCAATAGTGATAGTATTAGTTAAGGCGATGAGACTGATGTCGGTAGCTCGTCCAGCAGTAGTGGCGACAGTAGTGTGTCTAGTAGTAAGGTAAGGAAAACAGGTAGACACAACTGGAAGTGGGTATTGTGGGTGTGTTTGAAGCAGTGTACAGTGTGCACTCGATGGAGGGATAGGTCAGGATAAATTAGTGATTGTACAGGGAACAGAATGAGAATGTCTATGAGAGGAGCGCAGGGTCGTGGAGGTGGTGAAGGGAGATTCGCCTCGAAGTTGGATACTATGGCTGATGGGAGATCCTTCATAAAGATGTGGATGATGACCAGCTATCTCACTGAGCAGTGCTCGGTGAGCGCGACTCAACAGGCATTGTTGATGATACGTCGGACAAGAACAGTGAGACAAACGGGAAAGGTGCGCATTCATCCAACTACTGTCGTACAGCATATGCCCCAAGGGCGTGTTGCGTCGGTGTTATCGATCATCATGGCGCGCGCGGTACTCACTTTTGTTGTGCCAGTGGCTCGACCATTGTGCCACATTGTTTCCTTGTCCCCCAATTTTCGGTCCGAACACAATTGTCCCTGCGTGCTAAGGTGCTGCAAAGCTAGAGCTAGTAGTAGCTCATACGTAGTTCGTAATCACAGTTATAAGTTGTGACGTAACGTATTCCGATACGTTCTACTCTATTGTACGTCCGCTCTCGTACAAGGTTATCTCTGCTCACTTGTCGTGTATTGAGTTCCATTATTAGGAGGTTACTATCCCTACATAATTTGGTAGCAGCTCCTTGTTCTATTCGACAACTTTCACTCCAACGACATTTGCTTGGTTATGGCTGGTGACAACGTTAACAACAATTCCGATACTGATCATGATGGTACTATTCCCCGCGGTGAGGTGGATCCTCCTGTGGTGAACACTAATGCACCTTCGGCTACTTCGAGTACTAATAATGGTGCTATGATTAATGTGGCTAGTATAGGTCCATCGGCACAGACTGGTGCGACGACATCAACATCAACGACTAATAACTCTAGCGCCATGCCTAACATCCAGACGACTTCTTCAACAAGCTCTCCGGTTGTGGTATCTACGGTTTCTAGTGAGTCTATTCTTCCTGCTAGGACGAAGCGACTCTTTGTGCCCGTTCCTGAGAAGTTTGCTAATAAACCAACGGACAATATACGTGACTGGTTTGAAGCTTATGAGCTCTATACCTACGGTAATCTCTATGATGATCGTGCTCGTGCCCGTTTCCTGGGTGCATTCCTTACTGGTGATTCTGCTAATGTTTGGAAGACTCAGTGCTCTAAGGTTAATTACGAAGCTGACAAGGCAATTCTCATTAAGACTTTTGAGAAGTGTCGATTGCCTGATGAAGCTTGGAGT
Source organism: Perkinsus marinus ATCC 50983 (assembly GCF_000006405.1). Lineage (NCBI taxonomy): Eukaryota > Perkinsozoa > Perkinsida > Perkinsidae > Perkinsus > Perkinsus marinus. The sequence continues at coordinate 4,362 of NW_003203969.1, forward strand.
CGGTTTGATAACTACCAGTGGGATCGCATCCAACCATTGTCGGTTTATGCAGCTGCCTTGTCACGATACTTGAACGAGTACAACGACTTGCTGAAGCCTGATTGTCGACTTTCACTACCTGCCAGAGAGACTCTTTTGGTTGAGAAGTTATCTAAGTTGGCTACAGGCGCGGCGAAGGCTGAGATTCGTCGGGCCCGTCCTCGGAGTGCTGCCGATGTTTGTGACCTTTTGGGTGCCTACG
>NW_003216561.1:0-892 GCF_000006405.1 Perkinsus marinus ATCC 50983
TCCCGCAATGCCAATGCTGTTATTAGTGTGGGCGGCCGCATTGCCAGCACAGTGAGTACCATGCCCATTGTCATCAGTAACATCGATACTGTTCGTGATGAAGTTATACCCGATGGAGCCATCTTTCGGGTTCTTCCAGAACTGACCAACCAGATCCGGATGGGTCATATCAACTCCAGTGTCGCTGATGGCCAGCACGATATCCTTTAGTTCGCGCTTAGCTTCGCGAGCATAACGCCATGCTTGTCCGATGTTGATGACCTCGAGGTTACGCTGGCAAGAAGAACCGGGGTCGTTGGTGCCAAGAACGGGATTGCCGCCAGTACAAGTTTCTGATGCCTCAATCGGCCCGTTGATCGGGTTAATGGTGACCACAGAGTCGGGCTCGCAGTAAAATTGGATGCCTATCATGGCTCGAGCCTTCCTCAAATAGTTCAGAATTTGCTCGTAACCAACGGAGCATGTAGACTCTACAATTTGGACACCTACAGCTTTCAAGTCGTAGATCATGCCATCCAGCGCAAAGCATCTTTCGCACTCACGGTCGTCTTGGCTGAGGAAGCTTGCTCCTTCACCAGAGACTGCAGCGGCCTGTGATATCATAGTTGGCACGAGACGAATGTCGAGTGGGGCTCCACGATAAGATATCTTAAGCAGTGTGCGGTCGGAAGCACCTTCACCACAGGTTATGACATATGCGAGCAGCGTCGATAAGAATGCGGAGCGTTGGAACATTGATCTATCGAATGGGACTCCTGAGAATCAATTACTCATCCCACGAATTACGATGTTTTCAATCACATGAATCTGATATCCAACTTGAAGCTTGTGCGAACTTATGCGTGTCGCACAGTGGGTCATGGAATATACACGCAGCGCATGCCACGTGCCA
>NW_003205924.1:0-898 GCF_000006405.1 Perkinsus marinus ATCC 50983
ATAGTTATTTTTTATAATAAACGATTGTAGATTCTGGGCGAGCGAGAAGTGCTCGGTCAGAGGGAAGACCTTGTTGCGTGGACGAAGATAAGGTTGGATAGAATGCCCGGGTGTGGGGATTGAACCTGGGTCTGTGGCAGGCTAACCTTACTGGCTAACCGTGGATGGAAAATAGCCCTATTGCGACCGTCTGAGAGAATTGGCCTGAAGAACGCCGATAGTTTGTACGAGTTGGCCTTGAGTAAAATAGAGGAGATTCTATGAAATGACTGTCTCTGGTGCTTCAATTCATGAGGTGTTTCTGTTTTATGTTTCTTGCCAATGATCTTTTGTTCCAGTTGGGGGTTCCGGACATGTCTCACACTCAGTGGGGAAAATATGCAGGTGTTGGTGAGAATATGGTGGTGCTTAACTATATTGTTAGCGCGGCTACACTTGCATGATACTGTAGTCATACCATGGCTCGTTGTCAACTGCTGATGGCGCCCACGAGTCATCAGATGCATGTTGGAAGTTTCCTCCGATAAGATGTGCCGCGGTGTAGTTCTGGGATCGAAATTCTGCCGTCGAGCGAAATTGAATATACTATGAGCGAAATCAATTTCCGCCTTCCGTTGAAACTGAACCTACTTCAGACATGCCGGCGAAATTGATTTAAATTGATTGTACTAATGATACGTGTCGTCGAAATTGATTTTTCTATCGAGCGCGCTGGCGAACTTGATCTTACTAAGGCATATCTTGACTCGGATGATTGCTCGCTCTGCGAAATTGATCTTACTTAATGCGAAATAGGCCTTTGAGAGGTGTAGATTTTACTTAACATATTCTGAAATAGTCTACAACCTGATGTTAATAAACTCAATCAGCGGATTTAAAACCTTCAAAGAAATAACTA
>NW_003205736.1:0-1302 GCF_000006405.1 Perkinsus marinus ATCC 50983
AGTAAAATCTATATAGAGGCTTAGCAATGGGGAACCTGGACATCGTGTAATAGCTTCAATAGGTCTCGACTCCTTTTGCGTGTCCATTTATGGTCACACGGACTGACGTAGACCATATTATCGAGCTGTACCGTAAGGATGTCCTCATCAGTGGCCTTGGCATGTTCTAAGCATCCACCGAGGAGTTCAACCCTCATAGGCTGGACCAACATAGATCCATCCTCAGTTCCCGCATCACCCTCGAGAACAGTGGCTAACCCGTCGTAGTCATTGTCCGCCACAACCACATCCGAACCATTTGGAGGTGCTTTCTTCATGAACCTTCTAAATTCATAATCATCATCAACACCAAGTTGTTCTCGAAGCCTTGAAAGATCCACCATATCTTCCTCATCTGGATCCTCATCCTCAGAAGGTACACCTTCCTCCGAGTCACCCATAATGAAGCTCTCTGGTGGTAGCAATCTATCCTCAAGCTGTTGTGTCTCTTCATCAGAAGGACAAATACCAGGAGAGAGTAACAGTTCTGACCCAAATTCGTCTCGGACCCGTCCGGATTCCCGAACTATCTTCTCCAAATCCATCTTCTTCCTGGCACGTTGAAGTAAACGTAAGTCGTCAATCTCCGTTCCAGGCCTCAGGGTCATATCCTTAATAGCTCCCTGTGAATCCAGAAAGACTTTTGTCCCTTCTTGAAGATATCCATAAATCACACCTTGCAATGCCGGAGCATGCTTGATGTTCTCAAGTGGGTATACCTCCGAAGGACCGTAACCTTCTGGCACTTCTAGACTCTTTCCCTCTTCACTCACAACTACCCCTCCAACACCTTCTAGAATAATACCGGGGGTTATACCAACCATTGCAGTACCGTTGAGTGAAGTGATAGTTGAAGGACCAGACCATATAACATCAAGATGGTGACCAATGCGATTAGCCGGGCACTTGGAGGGGAACACTAAGTCGGATAACTTAGGTTCATACCTACGATCCTCTGTCATAGCCATACACTCAAGATTTCTCTCTTGACGCATACGCCATAGCTCCAAGTGCTCTCTCATGGTAACCGTGAACTTCTCCTTAGCGCTTTCCAACAGTGGTCTTTGACGCTATCTTTGACAAAGCTCAAGAGATCCGTATCGAAATACTTCACCCTCAACTCGTCCCAATCAATATCACCGTCTGTGTCACCACGGTCACCAGGAACCCGTATACCGTAAGTAAAATGGAGTTCCGCTGGGCTTACATTCGCCCAGATTCTTGGAGTGATGTTATATGCTATAACAGCTAGCTGGTAGTCCT
>NW_003208273.1:0-2839 GCF_000006405.1 Perkinsus marinus ATCC 50983
CAACGACCACGTCCGCCGCCTACACGCATAACGGAGGACGATGTGGATATCAGCGCGCTTTCATGTAGAGAGAAGGTGAATTTCGTGGCGCGTGACGGATCGATGACAGGTCTGGATGATCTGCTGGCCCAATTGGACAGCGCCGTGCATAGACGTGAAGTGTATCTCGTGCGGAGCGACATGAAACCTGTGCCGAGAGAGGAGGCGAATCTCGATAGTAGAAGGGGCCATTTTTAAGGACTTTGGCATACCCTTTTGACTCGAAATGCGAATTCCGCGAAACGTCTCGATATCAGTTTGTGAAAGTTGCATTGACCAGTCATGAGTTTACATCTGAGAATAGAATAGGACGCATGAGTGAGTTATGAATTCGGTGACTTTCGAGGAAAAAATCAGTAGGAAAATCATTCTGTGGAAGCGTGCAATTTGTGAAATCGTGAATGTGTCTGTTGTGTGTCGATGGTTTAGAAATCAATTCTCTTGCTGGTAGAACGGATAGCATCACCGTCCGAGACGACCACCACTGTGGCCTCGGAAGGTAGTGTGAAGAAGAAGAAGGCGGAGCAGCCAACATCGAGGAAGAAGAAGGGTGGAGCTCGTGAGGATGTCCACAAGGGTAATATATATGTGATGGAGATGCTAGAGGTTCGGCAGTGATACACATCAGCATAGCCCTGTGGGTCTACGCACATATGTATACTATTCTGAGCACGACTGTCCTCGGTGATGGATTTTACCACTGACTTGAATAAATTCGTTACTGGCTTAGTAATGGTCGTACTTTTCCTACGTTTCAGTTTCTAGTGGTTCCTTGAAGCAGAGGCATCCCTCATCCTCCTCTTCCTCTCCATCATCCTTATCACCATCTAGTGGGTTACGAAAACTTGCTGAGAAAAGTGAGTTACATGTATATGGGTGGGCCTATTCTTGCAACTCTATATCGCTTACTTATACCATGTTATATGCATTTTAACAGGGCCACCTACTGAAAACACGCTTTAATGCTTTGGCAATAACTCGTGGTATGATAGCTTGTCTTGGAACCGAAATTCAAATTTGTACTCGTCGAACTTATGAAACATCATTTTGATACATATCTCTTCTGATGCCCGTGTAGCAGCACCACCTCAGTGGGAGCGACTCATCTGAAGAGTCTTGATCGCCTCCTTGGTGTTGACAGGCGTATTGTGCCTGTGAGCCTCTCATCCCGGTTGCCCACTCAGGACATCTCCATAAGGGTTCTAGTAGTAGCAGCAGGAAGAGGAAGGGGCCTAGGAGGAACTCTGCCGATGACCTTTCGGACTTTATTGTACCCCCAGGGGCTCCTCTCTCCAGTGAGAGTTCATCTGACGATGTGAGCTGAGATCGCACCCCATGCTCCTTGTAATCTCTCGATCGATCTCAGGATACCCCTGCTTCTCCTTCTTCCTCTAGCTCGTCGTCGTCGTCGTCCTCAGTCCTTAGCGACTCTGATGTGGTCCTCAATGGTTATGAAGATGACAGTGGAAATCGGAGGTAAGTCAAGTTGCCTGCTGTGCGGTATAACAGCCGATTGGTCTCAGATACATAGTGGACCGGGTACTTCAATTCGATGGGTAAGCCGCTGTGGTGTCTCTGCTCTAGTCTGTGGTTTGTAGGCGGAAATACCTAGTGAAGTGGAAAGGCTATACCGAGATGACCTGGGAACCTCGGGAAAATCTTGAAGACAAGTAGGACCAATGGAACTGGCCGTCGATGGTGTTTCCGACGATGTCAGCGTATTCAAATTAAGATGGCTTGAGAAACGCTTGCGCTCTTCAGCGGGTTTGTATATTATTTCTCCTGCTTGGTCAGTTTTAAACATGAAATGAAGGAGGCTCGCAAGAAGTACCGACTAAAGGAGAAGTATCGACCAAGATTCTGACTGATGATAATACTATTCTTGTTCCTGTTGCTGGCATGGCCCGTGGGCCGCCTTAATCTTTCTCTGGACCAATGATTGGTGTTGTCCATCTTGGTTACCAGTAGACTTCCATCCTTAACTGTGCTATATGGTCTATCCATGAGTTTGAGTTGTCAGTTCGCGGTAGAAGTAAACATAGTAGAGACAAAGGGGGCCGGGATGTACCCTGTAATAACGAAGCACTGTGGTCAGACCGCTGTGATTCGGGCCTTGGCCAGTGGGTTCGAAGATGTTTTCGATTAAGGAAGACCCAGTCTCGACCAAGAGTGATCCCCCACATGTTGTATCGAGGGATCTCAGTGTAGATGCGGAACAGATGACCATCTTAGCTATCAGGGTGATAGGAGATCCTCTGAGGCGTAGGAGGTTTCCCAAATTCCTCGATGGTCCAGGTTGGAGTCCAACCGTTGGACCACTGTGCCCAATCCTACACGAAAAAATGGAATCGACGGTTTCCACTATGAGTATGTTGAGTGAGATCAGTGCGGTGGGTGACGAGAACAGACGAAGAGAAATTCACCCAACTGTGTGAATGGAACTGAGAGTAATTCCTACGAAGTATACCTCGATAACAAATAACGCGAGACCTTCACCTCAGTAGGATGTGGTTGATCATGTAACAGCTGCAAGGAACTCCAATGTCTGGTAAAATATCTACCATATTCAGCTATTCAAGGCATAGAACAGTGCTCCTTCAAAAGATTGCGGTGGGTGTAATTGAGTCAGGGTCAAAGCGTAACAAGGTAGGGAGGCCAATCCATTCTCTCTCCACGTGGGAGTTCAGATAAGGAACTCATCATGTCAATGATAGAACCATGAAGGAACTATCACACCGATTAAGATATGCCTGCGTGCAGCCTCTTTCGGTCGTAAAATGACGGAGGAATGGTATGAGTT
>NW_003206940.1:0-996 GCF_000006405.1 Perkinsus marinus ATCC 50983
CGATAAATGCTCTATTATGTAACAGAGCAGTCCTCCCCATTGGGGAGTCCCCAAAATAGGGTCTTGCGGTACCCGGTCACTTCTGTGCACTCTATCGTACCGTATGATAGAGTGCGTAGAAAACTACCACAACGTAGAGATGACTCAATACCAGAAGCCTTCTGGCAGAAGCTCAGGTTACAATTTCACGTTACCTGATTTGCAACTTAAGAAATACCATAGATCAATCCAAGGAGCACATGAACCGAATTATCAGGGTATACACGTACACTGCGTGAAGTTAACGGTCACGGGTGACGGCGTGAGCGGTATATCGTCTGATCGATCGTCCTGAAGCTTGCTGCTCGTACGAGCTATATCGCTGTGATTTGAATCAACTTCATTCAGGCGTTCGACCTCCTTACGATAAGTACCTCGTCATCCTATACTTTTACCACGATGGTTCCATGAAGGTAGTGTGCCTTGTACCAGCATAATGTTCAGCATTCGCCATGTGCATGCGTGCAGCCGTCGGTGAGCACAATAAAACTCTTCCAAGGGTCCGTTAGTAACACCTCAAACAATGGGCAGGAGAACGCACCAACGGATCACTCAGGAAGGGGGACGGACAATGAGAGAGCGAAGTCCGTAGCCCGCATCCTCCCGGATGGGAGGGTGGGCAAACAAAAAGAATACCCCCTGACGGTCGTTAGAGATCTCAGCGCGTGGGCTGACTTCGGCCACCGCGTGACACGGCAGGGTGACCTCTCGCCAGCTGCACATGCGTGCGGGTCTCCTCCGGCCCCCGAGAGTTTTACTTCGTTACACACCTGCACCGTCCAATAAGCGTCTCCTGGCAGTCCTTAGACTTTTCACGCTCCTTAAGGATGTTGCATACTGGTTCTGCTATAGATAAACTGATTCATATTTTCTTGAAAGGGATGCAAGGCCACTAATGTTGAACGAGTTGTGATATTGACCTGATATACCTTATGTGGTATGAGATAAGCGTTCCCG
>NW_003214279.1:0-2219 GCF_000006405.1 Perkinsus marinus ATCC 50983
TGGTGATAGGATTCAGAGCGGAAACTATGATAGCATATATCTACTGAATTGTCATTGATGGATTCTCGCGAATTGCATAAAACTTAGACAGTAGATGAACACTACAATGGCTATACTCAAATGCAGAGTGAAAACTCTCAGTACACTCTACACTGAGTACAGAGACTAATAAAATATAATTATGATACCTATTATGTCTATGCACAATCGTGAACATGATAAGTCGCAGAACAATCACGAACTAGACAATCACAAAAGAACATACAACTTTGCAATTCAATTGCAGTCGTGAAAGTTGCATAAAGTTAGCTTATGTGTATACGACCTGAGTATTCAAGGTCATCATCATTTCAACCATAAAAGTCCATAAAAGTACATAATATACAATCCACAATGTGAAAGATGTACCGTTTGATTTCCCAAAACATTATATAACTTAAAATAAGTACAATACCTCACTGTTCCCGATGAGGAGTTGTGACACGACCAAGCCCCGACGATTAGCCCGCCTAGGGTGGGGGGATGTACGATAATACCGCCGAAGGCGAAAGGTGAAACATCATCATCCCGTCATGAACTAACTCAATTATAAATATTGACAGAATCTCTCCAATTCTGGTCACCCTACATAGATAAAAAATCACAAATCTTCACAGAGGAAAAAAGATTTTCTTGCGTCCAGCATACGAACATGTTTTCACGTTGTACAATTTTATGAATCTCCTATTTTTAGAAAGCCGAAAATCCTTCTTTGCTTCTTGTAAACTCGCTTTGATGCGACATATAGCTTATCAACAGTTTTGACTACCTCAATTTTTTCGTAGGGAAATATACACACACGAACATTCACGTGTGTAATGACAATGCAGAAAATATTGAGAATTTTCCTCCACACTTTGACCCGAAGTCGAATAGCTTTGGAAACTCAACTGAGGAAATCAAATATGTATTTCAACACCATTTACTTTCGTCACCATAGCCGTGACGATTCCGGATATGTTAATACCGTTCCACGTTTGGAAAACGCGAGCCAAACAGAAACGTACATTTGCACCGCAGTGCCACTTGTTATTACCTGTCCCCTTTCCAACTTCCAAATGTCGAATTCGGCCACGCATTCAAAATGCAGCATTTTTGGAGTCGAGTTATTATCAATTAAGTAGATGAAAGACGGAAAATGCTCCACAATAATATAAGAAAGACTCAAAATGATTGGAAACATTTCTACTATGCATACTAAATCGGGTATGGATCATCTGGTTCCGAGCCACATAGAACTAGACGTGTCGGGAACAGGGGCCATAGGCGGTCATAGGCGGTCATAGGGAGGAATCCTCCCGGAGGATCGTGAGAGCATTTAATGATATTATACTAAACAGGATGTAACGTCTTTAGAAAAGCGACCTCGGGCGATGACCGATTCACTTTGGATTTCTTCCGTTGGTAACGAAAGAACTCCGAAGTGAATCGGATTAGGAGCACCGATTTAGGAGTAACGAACCCTCAACTCAATCGGATCTTCATAATCCATCACCCGTGATTTGTTGTGCACTTACACGAACAGTGCACCTTCTAGCGTAGCATTGTCTATCTGTGAATAGGGCTGGTTTATTGACATGATGCTATCCGGGCGAGAAACTTGGTCGAACTACGGAACAAATCATGCATAATTTCTTATGAGAACGATAGACAGGAGATTGTGGCCCACAATTTGTTGGCCATGAGGTTATCATTTATTAGCGTGGCCTCGGGATTAATAGATCGTCATCAGAATGAGTCAACAGAACAATGACGATAAGGAAGTATGACGATGAGTAATTGAGAAGTAGATTATAGAACCTCACTGTAGTAAGTACTCAGAAATTCCGGGGCAGAACTGTTTGAAGCGATCCTGGGCTGTGGCGTCCAATATCAAACTTCTTGCCAGGCCTGGTTGGGCTTGAGCATGGCGGCCAGAGTTTCCCGGATTCAGCCAAAATAGTAACAGTAGGATGCTCCCACAGCATGAATCTCGCGACCTTTGTCTCACGATAGGAGAGTTCATGCCAGTGGAATGTGCTAGTTGACAATGTCAATTTGACATCAGAGTTGTCGAGTCAACAATTTGGTGACCATATGCTGGTTGAATATATCTCGGATCGAGATCCTCGGTAATTCACCCTGAGTTACTCATCCTAAATGCAAGAATAGTTAACCGTAGTGCCCAATGGGCACTACGG
>NW_003214279.1:2319-3764 GCF_000006405.1 Perkinsus marinus ATCC 50983
TATTCACTTCTTCAAGTCGAGGGACCTGCTGAGATCCCATGGGGTCAGGCTGGTGCTGATTACGTCTGTGAGTCTACCGGTGTCTTCACCACTTCCGAAAAGGCTGGTGGACATCTTGGTGGTGGCTGCAAGAAGGTCGTCATTTCGGCTCCTCCTAAGGACAGTACTCCTATGTTCGTCATGGGAGTCAATAACGAGAAGTATACCTCTGACTTGAAGATCGTCTCCAACGCCTCTTGTACCACCAACTGCCTCGCCCCTCTAGCTAAGATCGTCCACGATAACTTCGGTATCGTCGAGGGCCTCATGACCACCGTCCATGCTACTACCTCCACTCAGCTCACCGTCGATGGCCCTGCTAAGGGTGGCAAGGATTGGAGGGGTGGTCGCTGTGCTAGTCAGAATATCATCCCGTCCTCCACTGGTGCTGCTAAAGCTGTCGGCAAGGTCATTCCTGAGCTCAACGGGAAGCTCACTGGAATGTCCTTCCGTATTCCAACTGCTGATGTCTCTGTGGTGGACCTCACCTGCCGTCTAGCCAAGTCCGCCACCTATGATCAGATTACTGCTGCTGTTGATGCTGCCTCTAAGGGCCCTATGAAGGGGATCATGGGTATCACTCATGATGAGGTCGTGTCGAGCGACTTTACTCATGATAGTCATTCCTCTATATTTGATGTTAAGGCTGGTATCGCACTTAATGATACCTTTGTGAAACTGGTGTCTTGGTATGACAATGAGTGGGGATATTCGAATCGTCTGGTCGATCTTGTCGTGTACATGAGTAAGGTCGACGGCAATTGCTAGGCGGCGCCGATTGCTAGTTATTATTGATATTATGTCGAGAAATGATTTATCTTATTTACTTATTCCGGGCATCCCGTGTCGTAAAAACTGATAGAACTCTAGGTAGATATGTTAGTGTTATAACTTAGTAGAGGTGTTGTGTTGGTAGTAGTGGAGATGATATGCGGCCATTTGTGTAACACTCATTGACATCGTTATTGTTATTGAGAGTAAGGGCGGTACGCTATAGCAACAGGCAAGCTGCTAGAGGAATGAGAAGCTGTACTGTCAAGCTTTAGTCTCTAGGTTGCCTCATAAATTTCGAAAAGTACATGGTATATCGGAGGGTTTTGCGTAGTTGAATGTTGTTGTGCTGATGAGTTGTCAAGTCGTGTTTCATGCGCCCAACATGATGTAAGAAAGGGTAAGTAGTCGCACATCACAATGTAATCCGTAATCTCACGGTGTATTGATTATTGCATTCCAAATCTAGTTCAAGATCACCCAACTTGATGATCGTGTGGGAAACGAGTCGTCAATCGTATCGAGGTCAATGCGTTGAGAAAACATCAACACTCATACGGTCGATGATTGGCATCCACCGATGATGTTCCGGTTGCTGGTCACTAATCCTGTTAATGATCTGACCACGCGTGATG
>NW_003201126.1:0-1880 GCF_000006405.1 Perkinsus marinus ATCC 50983
ATAGGGGATGGCGAGGTGATAATAGTTTACCTCTGAAGATGCTACTCGTCGCACCTCCAAAGATTCGCTGTAATGGTTCGAGAAGGTCCATTCCCTTATCGATCATTTGTATAGTCTTCTCGGCCACACTAATCAGGTGTTTCTTCTGTGCTAGTTGGATTCGTAGGCGTTTGGATTCCTCGATCGCCGCGCGTGTTGATCTGCGTGAGCGGCAACATACTACAGTATGTTAGCAAGAGCAAGGTGATAATGACCGATGTACAGAGTTTTAAAATGAGCATGGTTTCACCTACGCCTCCACTTCCTCTCTTGTAAGATGCTCTCGACCCTCGCTGAAGGCGCAGATAGACTTGAACCGCTCCTGATCATAAACCACAGCTGTTTGTGTAATCGCATCAACGAATCTTCATTGAGCTTGTTGTAGATAATAGATTTATATTAGTGGCTCCCGATGAGTGGAATGTCTTCTTGCCTTTGGAAGTGGGGTCCCGTGCTCGAGGGCTTGAATGACCTGCTTCAGCTCGGCGATTTCTGACCGTTGTGCCTTGTCCATTTTGGTTCCTAGTGTAGGATAATCGCCCCCCCCCCCCCTCCAACCACTGGCCCGTTGTATATACCATTATAACCAATCCTACGAAGCCTCACCACTAAGCTGCAATTCCTTCTGCTCTAACTTCCGTTTCAACAACCTCAAGATGAAATCTTTCTTAGCAGATTGTATCAGAGCATTCGGTGCATCAGGATCATATCTACTAAGGTCATTCCCCCAACCCCTATAGCAGAATCCTACTCAATAGTCTCAACAGCTTTCCACCATGAAGGCTGCATGCGGCTAACACGCCTACTGTTTCCGACTTCTTCGGTCATTTCTTTAGAGGATCCAGAAGCGATCCGAACAGCTTCCTTCAGAGCGGCCAGTTGCTTCTGCAGTTCAACTTACAATACAGATGTGGTAATGCGAGTATCAAGGACCGAAGGGAACGTCATGTCTACCGATTTCCTCCTTGGTAACCTTATGTTTCGCCCATCCACGAAAAAGCTTCTCCATCTTTTTAGACCTATACCGAGTGCTCGAGTGTAACGTATATGACCATCCTACTTTTTGCTAGTATTTTTCCTCTTCTTCGGCACAATAGTATAACCTGCCTTTTCCGCTAGACCTGTTCGAGCACCACCGATGGCCCTCTTGACATCATAGAGGGCCTGATGATCGATAATGATGATGTAATGGACGGGCAGCACAATGGAGCCTACCGAGCCAGTTTCCATCATATACACATTCAGACACCGCGCAAGGTCAGCATACGATGTGACATCATTCATCACATCGCTACTAAGACTAGACGACCTCGATAGATGACCAATGCTCTTCGAATCATCATCACCGTCTGACAGCGTATATCTATAGCCTCATTGCAAGTCGGAGGATACCTTCGCCAACCATCGCCCTCAGTAACGTCCTTGCTATTTCTCCACGCTTTTTGGAGTCATCACCTGATCATACCCCTACACTCTTCCTTACTATGTGGGATATCACACAACAACCTTGACAGATCCGTCCAACTTACTCATATCCTCCATAAAACTCCTCCGTCTCGCATTAGCTAGACGTGTATACTCCAGTCTGATGAACTTTCCGACAACATGGCGGCTACCCGCCAGACCCCCTACCTTTTAGCGCCGTGGATTTCCCTATTCCGATTGCTATCATCGCGTATAACTTCTCCGTGTAATTGCCTCAGTCGGCCCGTTACAACCTTCAAATCCGCTATTGCATCCATGTACCCAACTTTTATTATTATCAACCTTTTGAGCATGCCTATGATCGTCGTCCCCCACTGTTTATTACTATCCAACACAACCACGAGTGGGATACTACT
>NW_003210868.1:0-2242 GCF_000006405.1 Perkinsus marinus ATCC 50983
AACACACCTACAAGGGAGATATCCGCCACTACCAGGCCCGTTGGAGGAAACCCAACTGCTGGATCGATGGAATTTATCACCGTGCATTGGGAGCAAACCCAAGCTTGAGTTCACAGTCAGCGGTGACACTATTTCTCGACATCGCCTCTGTGAGCCTCAGTCATGCAGGGAAACACAGTGTAGTTAGTCGATTAAACTATCTAGGGAATAATAGGAGCCATGGACAACCATAACCGGCCCACTCCGGTCACTAGGTCTGTACTGATAGGCTTCCTCCTCATCCGACCACCACCCCATCGGCATGTCACTCTGAACCTCCCAGACTTTCCCAGTAAACAACTCGACTCGAGAGCTGACGAGCGTTGAGCATGGAAACCTACAGTAGCACTACAGTAGCGAGTAAATGCCTACTAGAGGACTGCCGCTAGCATGAAAAAAATATCTATTGCGAAGACCAGGCAAACTACCATCAACCTCATCAGTGAGAAAAACCGGAATTCAGACATAGGAGCAACTCCACACAGTTAAGTTCCTAACCGACACAATACAGGAAGCCGATCACAGCTGAGGTAGCGAGGACCCCGCCCGAGCTGACCTGAAAATTCAAAATCGACCCGAAGACTAAACGATCTCACCTGGTCCAAGCCGACTCCGATGGGGGCTGTTGATATGCCCATAGCTGAGGCCAGGCCATACATAAGAGTTGTATGAGATGCATATTTCACCACCCTTTTGTATTCAGGATCACTCTGAGGGCTCAGGCAAATACGTGATCTGAGTCAGCACAAGGAACCAGTTCACGGCTAGAGGCATGCGAGGTGCTCACATAGTAGATAGGGATCTCGGAATAACAGCGAGAGAAAATAGGATACCGTAACAATGGTAAGCATACGGCCAGCCAGAGAGATATAATATGTGGCAGCAACTGTAGGACTCCGAAGTAACTGGGCTGAGCAGATTCGAGCTTGCCACGCTTAACGAGCTCACATGCGACACCATCTATGACCGAGGATGTTGGCGACAGTATAGATGCCCACAGCGGCGTCAGAATCCAAATCTCGAATGTTGTTCGCATTGAGAACCTAAAGTCATGAAAGCATGTCAACATCAAACCTACTAGGACCCAAGCCCGTTTCTTACACCAATAGTGACAAGGATGCTGGGCAGCGTGAAGGCGAATACACCGGGGAGGACCGGAAGCGATCTGGTGGGGTCGCTTGCCCACAGAGCCATCAAAGCACTCACGGAAGGACCGAATGCTAAGAGACTGAAGCGAATCCAATATGCGCCCAGATAAGTTTTCCCATACATACATGACCAAATCTCCCATAGCATAGTACTTGAGAGGAAACGGACCGGAGGTATACAGAATCTATAAGCGAATTCGACGGTCCCTGCAGGCTCCCGAAACTCACTGCAAACGATGCTTGAGCTATCCACGAAAGAGTGACGTATCCCCGATAGGAGCTTTCGATCTCAGGGATGTTCACAAGGAGCAAGGCTCCGGAGAGGCCAGTGAGGGCGACAGCGGACCATACCATGGCCTTAGGAGTTAGTATGCCGTCTACTAAGCTTCGATCAGAAGCAGTGTGAATATCATCTACACCGTTGAAGAAATCAGCAACAGAATTAATCTGATTGGCTGCTGCCTGTAGTAACAGGAGGGCCAAAACCTGTCAAGAATTGCGCATGCGTGCACGCGTGTGCATATCTGACTCACTGCCGTGGTCGCCCTCTCAGCGCTGATGACCGGGGCTCCGAAGAGCTCCATGGTGATGATGCTGATCGTAACGGGAGCGATAAGGGCGGCAAAAGGCGGAACACGAAGGGAAACAACCTGAATGGGAAGCATCACGATGAATAAGAGGAGGTAACAGTGACCACCCAGGCGCCGAATAGGGACGGGCCATCATCCATCTTTGCTTTTGGCGAATACATCCTTACGATAATTGCAAATACGATGCATGTCATCGAACGAGGGTCCCAGGCACCTGGAAAAGTTGGTACAAAGGTGGCGCCCGCGTTGCAGAAACACTAGGCTTCTGCAGCATGGACATTGCTATGAATAGAATTGTATAAGACCCCTGTCTCACCAAAGGCCACAGTACGGATGATGAGCTGATATACGGTCGCGATGGTCGTCATGACTACTCCGGCCTTCACCACCCTTCTGTTGGCTAGGGACGGTACCGACGATACACCAATGGTGATCGCTCCGAGGGCGGCGATGAACGAGAAAACC
>NW_003211532.1:0-882 GCF_000006405.1 Perkinsus marinus ATCC 50983
ATCGATATAATCAAACCTCCCATATGCGTGGGTTACAAGTGGCAGTCGACACTTGGCAGCACAAGACCAATTGGTAATAGAAGAGAGGGTAGTAAAATCCATCGAATTATTCGATTCGAATAATACGTCTGTTTCACCCCGTTCACCTGCAACCGTTTGTGCGATTGACGATTTTTCTACCTCAATGAAGATATTTAACCTCACTCTCTTGGTCGTATGATTGTGAAATGTTCATCATGTGATTCGGCACTCTCTCGTGAAGTCGTAGTCTATATCTGTGTAGCAGGTAGCCGGCTAAGGTAGCTAAGCTACCGGCTAAGGTCCATTACCTGCTGGACCTTATGGCTTTGGGACACAAGGGATGTTTCAAAGACGATTAGCACCTTAGTGGGAGTATAGCAATTTCAATACTTTTCAGGAATTCTTACAAACCTGTTTCCATGGCTCGCTTCTTATGTCACACATACGCAATATACTCTCCAGTCAACGTGTGCTCTACAGCGAATGCTCGCTGCAGTATGAAAGTTCTATTCAAGTAATCCCTTATCGTTTTACGAAATTCTTTGTAATAGACTACTCGCTGCCACTATATCTCTCGCATCAGATCCCAACTCCCGATCTTCAGGAGAACACACACAACGCTATAATTTTCCCGCATCGTTAGGAGGCTATTTCACAAGTCCTCATAAGGAGCAAAAATTGTGAGGCACCTTACGGTTTCCGAAACCGAATGGAAATTACGGTCTGCCTCGCAACGAAACCGGGTTTCGTTGCAAGGTACTTTTACATTCTTACGATTTGCGGGGTAGGAGTGAGGTAAGGTGTCACTAGGCTCCTCATCGTAAGCTCCTTAGTAGGAGTCCTTGCCCTACAAGGAGCAGG
>NW_003209966.1:0-1360 GCF_000006405.1 Perkinsus marinus ATCC 50983
TGCGATCTACCACACTGGGAACACTTCTAGAGCCCCAGGTATAGTTAATCCCGACATACACCTCAACCAATGTGAACATGCTAATCCGCGATGCGCATTGTGACCTTGTACTATTTGATGTTACAAATGGCCAACTTGAACATCTACAATTCGCCACTTCAAAAGTGTTC
Organism: Perkinsus marinus ATCC 50983; assembly: GCF_000006405.1. Lineage (NCBI taxonomy): Eukaryota > Perkinsozoa > Perkinsida > Perkinsidae > Perkinsus > Perkinsus marinus. Next base: position 171 of record NW_003209966.1, read on the forward strand.
CGACGCGAGCGAATAACCGATGTCTTAATCTCATCACAGTTGACCATCATCCTACTACCGTACCATCCGAGGAATATCAAGATGTACTAGAAATAGCGAATACGAAAGATAAAGGTCAGAAGCAGTTTCCCAATGCTACACTTCTAGGCATGAAGCCTCCCCCCAAACTCCCCAACACAACTCCCATCTGGGCCCACACACCCAGACTTTTAATGGACAAGACGGACTCAACAGGAAGTAACACCACTCGGGAACTACGATTACGGAAGACTCTTCCAAATTTCGACATGACATAATTACACTTGAGGGATCGTTCATACGTCACCATTTGCCTTGGAAACAACAGAAACCATCCGGATAGTTCGACTCGAACGAAAAATTTTTTCTCTAAAAAAACATCATTTATCCATAAAATTTATTCCTGGTAGTTTATGACACTTTTTTCCCACAAATGAAACCACATGATCATACATCAGCCAAAAACTCCGAAAGAACATAACTCAAAAACTCCACCGTTTCACATTTGCTATTAATGAACACAACAGTCTGCGTAATCCCACACCCCTAGAAAGGTGACCGCCAAATACACGTCAACACTGGCAGGTTGTTTAGGCCTGGGTAGTCTCAGCCTCGCGACCATAGTACTTCCTCTTCTCATCAGCAGTCTGGAATCTACCATGACCATACTTAGAGGAGGTATCGATGAACTTGAGATCGATCTTCTCCAAAGCGTTACGGCTAGTCTGGGGTAGAAGGCTCTTACGAAGAGTGATGACACGCTTCTTAGGACCAGTAACAGTACCCTTGAGCATAACCCAGTCCTCATTGACCTCACCGTAGTGGGGGAAGCCACCCATGGGAGTGATAGCCTTCTGGGTGAGATCGTTGGAGCCAGCAGCGTTGTTAGGATCCTCACGAAGGGCCTTGCCGATGCGATAGATCTTCTTGTTGATCTCAACACGATGATGATAACCCATCTGACCAGCTCTAGGGACCTGGAACTGGACTCGGGCCGGATGCCAGGCACCAATACAGGCGACCTTGCGGAGACCACGATGGGTCTTACGGGCAAGACGAGTGACACCCCATCGAGTGGTGACACTAGTGTTACCGTGACCCTTAGTCACACCGATGATATCAACCATCTCGTCCTTATCGAAGACCGAGGAAATTGGTACCTCCTTCTCGAA
>NW_003209320.1:0-964 GCF_000006405.1 Perkinsus marinus ATCC 50983
ACGTGGTGCGCACCAACGGCTGTACCTGAGCAATCCGAATTCCGCTCACGTATCCTGAATCGGCCACTCGATGTGAAGCTCCAACTAGTTTGCACAAGCCGCTGGAGGCAATCGCATGAGATAGTGGTGCGCACTAACGGCTGTACCTGAGCATTCCGAATTCCGCTCACGTATCCTGACGGATTGACCAATTACCGCCTAAATCATTTCGGAAGAGTATTCAACTTGAATATCAGTCAAAGTTGCTAGCTTCATCGCCCGATTAGTTCAGCTGGATAGAATGTCTGCCTACGGAGCAGATGGTCGTAGGTTCGAATCCTGCATCGGGTATACATTAATCTCACTTCCTCTTCATCCATCCTACTTCAATAAAATCGGGCATTCGATGTGAAGCTCCAACTAGTTTACACAAGATGCTGAAGGCAAGCACATGAGATAGTGGTGCGCACCAACGGCTGTACCTGAGCAATCCGAATTTCGCTCACGTACCCTGACGGATTGACCAATTACCGCCTAAACCATTTCGGAAGAGTATTCAACTTGGATATCAATCAAAGTTGCTAGCTTCATTGCCCGATTAGTTCAGCTGTATAGAATGTCTGCCTACGGAACAGATGGTCGAAGGTTCAAATCCTGCATCGGGTATACATTAATCTCACTTCCTCTTCATCCATCCTACTTCAATAAAATCGGGCATTCGATGTGAAGCTCCAACTAGTTTACACAAGACGCTGAAGGCAAGCACATGAGATAGTGGTGCGCATCAACGGCTGTATCTGAGCAATCCGAATTCCGCTCACGTATCCTGACGGATTGACCAATTACCGAAGAGTATTCAACTTAAATATCAATCAAAGTTGCTAGCTTCATCGCCCGATTAGTTCAGCTGGATAGAATGTCTGCCTACGGAGCAGATGGTCGTAGGTTCGAATCCTGCATCGGGTATACATTAATCTCACTTCCT
>NW_003213850.1:0-1018 GCF_000006405.1 Perkinsus marinus ATCC 50983
ATATCTGAGTGGTTCCGAGATTGATGAGCGAGGGCGGGCAAGCCGCACCCTATTACCAACTACTAGTTGGCAACTAACATGAGCCCATGTTGGTTCTCCAGTGTCTGAATTCCGATTGCTGATATGCTGACAATTCTGTTGATAGTGAGTTCAAATGCAGAGGTTAAATATCCTAGAATCTCTGATGTATCCTTGACAGCTCAATGTGTTCTTATCAAGCTTCACATGTGTGACTTCGACCAAAATCAGGGTAGGTGCAATCGGAGGGCAAGCTTGTTACTCGCGTAGCTGGATTATAGGGATAAATCCAACTGTGGTGCTGTGTAGATGGCCAGCCGCCCAGCCAATAAGGTTTATTCAGCTGAGCAATTATTCTGAGATTATGCCTTGACAGAAAATCGATTGGACAATGAAGAAGTTCCAGTCTGACCCGATGAGGAGTCATGAACTGTGCGCTACAGCCACGCAGAGTTAGAAGACGTTCACGAAGCCTGATCGCTGCAGGTTACACTGCCCGTTGTAATCTGGAATATATTTTCCTAAGCGCTGATAGTGAGCGGCGACGAGCGATTGCTCTGCATGATCATCACATTTGCCTTGGCAATCAGAACGAGCCGCAAACCCGAACCAAGGGTTGAATAATCGGTCAGAATGGTGCTTACGATAAGTCGGCCAAATTCTCCGAAGAAGAGTGGCTGAGAACGCTGTATATGATGCAGTATCTGTGAAAACGGTTGTGAAACGATTGGGCAAGATAGACATCGCGCGCGCTACTGTTCAGCTACAGCGAACGATCAACATTGAACTCACTAGCGTTTCAACGGTTTGCCTAAATAGCACCAGCCTATGGCGTTGGCATAGGCCCTCGCAGGTCCAGTCTGGCTCCGCATTTCCGGCAGATTTTCTCACACTCGTGCACGATGACTATCCGTTCCTTCCCCTTCATCATCGTCTGTCTCAATGTTCTCCGGGACATCACATACGTGATGGGTAACACCACCGAGTGCGATGCCGAGTG
>NW_003201924.1:0-1940 GCF_000006405.1 Perkinsus marinus ATCC 50983
TGGCCTCCAGTGTCTGCATGGGTATACCTGTGGCAAGCCATGTAATGAGCTCTGCGTGCCCTGTCGAGAGAAGTGCCTGTGGAAGTGCTCACATTACGAGTGCACGAAGCTGTGTTATCAGCCTTGTGACCGTCCTAGATGTGATCAGCCATGTGAACGGGAGTTAGAGTGTGGGCATGCGTGCCAGGGATTGTGTGGCGAGCCCTGTCCCCTGTGCCCGGTCTGTTACCATGATGTGGCATGTGGTATTTCCTTTGAGGACATTGGCTCGGCGGTGGCGACTGGGGGTAGGGTCTACACTCTACCAGAATGCGGTCACACCTTCTACTTGGACGGTCTTGATCAGTAAGTAGCCTTGCGGCGTATCTTCGCACCGCGAAGATTTTGGTTGATTGTCATGAATACGTGTGTTTAGATATATGGAGTATAATCCTACTCGTGGAGAGCACCAGGCCATTCAGTTGAGGGCATGTCCGGTATGCAGAGAGCCGATATTCACCGCTCCAAGGTGGGTCGGTTGACTGCGAGGGAGGTCAGGCTTGAGATGCATTTGTGAGCGTCGTTGAGTGGGCTCACTCGTGTTGAGTTGTATGTTCACTTTTCTCAGCTGAGCTCAGAAGTTTCCTGAATAATAGAAGTTTACATATAAGAATTTTCGTATACCTCCTCAGGATTTTCATATTAGAACCAACATATGTGGTTGACCATATGCATAGTTTTCCACACTGTACTTCACTTTAGTCGTTATCAGATACGGTAACATCATCAAAGCCCAGTTGGAGCTGGTGGCTAGGGTGAAGGAAAGGCTCATCGTCGCCTCGAGGGAGTTGACTCTCCAAGACCGTCAAGAGATCAACAGGGCGATGCAGAGCGAACGAGGAGTGCTAGGGGCTGCTGCCGGGCACTGGTACGCATGTCCCAATGGGCATCCTTACTTCATCGCTGACTGTGGTGGTGCCAATCAAATAACGAGATGTCCGGATTGTGGGGCATCTATAGGGGGAAGGAGTTACAGAATCGAAAGTGGCAACCGCTTTGTTGCCGACTTTGCGGGGGAAAATGCAACTCCACAGTGGCCGAACCAGGGAGAATGAGGTTAGAGACTCTTGGTAGATCAGTCGTGATTTTCTTATTGTTCTCGGAGTTGCGCTTTTTAATAGGAGTGTCGACATCATCGTTGGTCCGAAAGTGGGTTAAAACGTTCAAATATTCCCTCTCTTGGTACATCACAAGCCAACACGGCCGTGTACTTCGTGTGTTCCTTCACTCGTCTTTTTTGTTTTTTTGTAAACTTCGTTTGAATTGGCTGTTGACAGAGTAATAGTGTCAAATGGCTTCCTGTGTTGATATGAGAAGCTCTCAAGACAGTTACTGTGTTGATCATTCTATCATCTGGGTAAGAGGAGGAAGTGTGTGTAGTTGGAGGTGAGCGAGAGTTGCGGATTGTTGATGAAGGGTTGTCGGGATGCTCTGGTTCCTCAGTAGTTGAAACAGTGGGGAGCCTCAGAGGCAGAAACGTTCGAGAAGGTCCAATCGTCCGCCCGATCTGTGATGCTTATTGGTCATAGGCTTGTGGGTCTTCGGTGCGAAGAGGCGGAGCTCGCTGAGCTTCTTATCAAGAATTCAGCGGGCTGCTATTGAAATTATTTTGGAAATTGGGTGACTAAAAAACAAATAGTGCAGTAACATAAGCTCCGCTCGCTCGCTCCGCAATTCAGGATATGCCAGCTGTGACCAAAAGAGTTCATCATGTGTAGTTGTTATGAGTGTGTTGGAGAACAATTGCTTGTTTGCCTGATGACGCCATCCTGCCGCTGTGATGAGGATGGTCTCCAGTGTCCACGAGTTCACGTTGTCCGTTCTCCCATGCTAAACCGGTCTGTTACCCCTTTGAGAGGGTAAGTGTAGGATGGTGACACGTGTCTCAATAGTTGAAACAC
>NW_003206972.1:0-1337 GCF_000006405.1 Perkinsus marinus ATCC 50983
AAGGGCTGGTCCCCAACCACCTGGGGCCTCTCTCGAAGATCAGCTGCGATCGACTTATCCGTATGGCGGAGGACAGGCTTAAACCGAGGCCGCCCTTTGCGTTACCATCCCAGGCATCAGAGTTGTGTAAGGAAGGCGCCCTAGGGGCTGCTGTCTTGTCATCTTCTGCCGAGGGCCCTCGTAAGCGTGTCCCGTGGGAACCCAGGGAGGTCAATATGCTGCGCCATGAGGTTGCCAGAGTGAAGGAATGGACCTTGAAGGCCCGGCGCTTGCTTGGTGGGGGCTCGGCGTCCAGCAGTGGTCGGCAAATGGGTATGTCTGAGGCGCAGGAGCTCCTGGCTGAAGGCCGCTCTCTCGATAGAGGCATTGATTCTGTCCATAAGGAGGTATAGAGGATGCCCGTTCAGAAGCCTTTTCTACTGTGGCCGGTGTTCTTAGGTGAGTGAGATACTGAGGATGGTAGCAAAAGCCGAGGCGTTCGGCGAGAAAGTCCGCGCTGCTAAGCCGGCTCCTAACGACAACCTTATGACGCTGCCGATGCTCAGGGACTTGGTCGTTGAGGGCCTTTCCTTACGCATTGTTCCGGAGCCTGAGATGAGGTAAGAATTGTCTCGCAGGAGCTTCGCTCCGCTAAGAAAATGTGTCAGATATCTCCTCCAACAACAAGAGTTGGTAAGGCTACTCGCTGAAAAGCTCAGGGAAGCGACTCAGGCCAATTGCCTCGAGTCATGCCAAATCGTCCTGTATGAAGACGAAGGCATGGACGTGGACTTGGGCCCTAAGATAGATCGGCTGCGAGAGCATGTCACGATTAGCGAGTGGGCCTCTCGGGCTCAGACCAAGCTCCATGGAAGGCGCTCCCAGCTGCCCCTCAGTACTGTGGAGCACCTGTTGGCTGACGATGATGCCACGGAAAAGCTCGACCCCAATCACTGTCTTGAGCTCAGGACGCTACTAGAGGCTAGGACGGCCGGTCGTGCGTGGCAGGAACAGGCCCAGAAGTACCTCCAAGCTGATACGGTATTGCAGCATGGAGAGGAACCTGGCGAGAAGGATCTTGCCGCCCGAGGCACTCTCGATCAGCTCACGGTGCTCCTCGAGGAGCATTCCGACCTACCACGTGTCTGTGTGCCCCACGCGGCTCAGCAGTTGGAGGCTCTGATAAGAAAAGGTCGACAGTGGCTGAGGAAGGTTCAGAGGCTGCTCATCCTTGAGAGCAACGCTGAAGTGTGCCCTACTGCTTCGGACGGTCGCCTGGTGGTGGAAGAGGCTCTCGACTCGGACGTCACCAAGGCTATTGATTTTTCTCAGCAGATAGCTGAGCTGAGTCGGGCGGT
>NW_003206906.1:0-998 GCF_000006405.1 Perkinsus marinus ATCC 50983
TCGGTGGGACTCGAACCCACAATCTTTGGTTCTGAAGACCAACGCCTTATGCATTAGGCCACGAGACCAACGAGTTTGAGATTTATCCCACTATCTCGTCACTATGCGCAACACTGACTTAACGGCACACATGAGTTCGCATCCGACACGCTGAATAGATCACAAAACTCTTGCTCCTCATAGAGGGGCCCCCATTACATAGTGTTCTTAAAGGGGTCAATTCATTGGAGATCGCTTGGTGGCAGACCAACAATCTTCTTGTACCGTTAGCTTCAGCATGTATTCCGACGAGTCACAAGGGTGTACAATCAACATCGACATCTGTACGGCCAGTGGCATCCGTATATGGGCACTTTTCGGCTTGAAGACGATCTCGGTGGGACTCGAACCCACAATCTTTGATTCCGAAGACCAACGCCTTATCCATTAGGCCACGAGACCAACGAGTTTGAGATTTATCCCACTATCTCGTCACTATGCGCAACACTGACTTAACGGCACACATGAGTTCGCATCCGACACGCTGAATAGATCACAAAACTCTTGCTCCTCATAGAGGGGCCCCCATTACATAGTGTTCTAAATGAGGTCAATTCATTGGAGATCGTTCGTTGGCAGACCAACAATCTTCTTGTACCCTTAGCCTCAGCATGTATCCCGACGAGTCACAAGGGTATACAATCAACATCGACATCTGTACGGCCAGTGGCATCCGTATATGGGCGCTTCCCGGCGTGGAGACGATCTCGATGGGACTCGAACTCATAGTCTTTAGTTCCGAAGACCAATGCCTTATCCATTAGGCCACGAGACCAGTAAATTTGAGATTTGTCCCACCATCTCTGCGGCCCATTGACTTCATGGCACACATGGTTTCCCATCTGACACGCTGAATAGATCGCAAAACTCTCGCTCCTCATAGAGGGGCCTCCAATACATAGTGTTCTCAAAGGGGTCAATTCATTGGAGATCGCTTGTTGGCAAACCAACGATCTTCT
>NW_003217070.1:0-1493 GCF_000006405.1 Perkinsus marinus ATCC 50983
GTGCGACCTCTCGTAGGACTTGACAGCTGTTGAAGACTCGAAAAGAGTGAGTCCGTCCGCGACGCGATGAACCGACCAGCCATTCAGTGTGACCAATCGCAATTATGGATTGAAAGCGTGTCAATCAGTCTCGCCGCGGAGGCCATGAATTCGAAATTAAAATGATTCGAAAGTCGAATCGTAAAGAAGCTCATTGAGCTTAGCTCAAGAAGCCAAATTCCTCGAGGGGAAGGTTATGGAGGACTTTCCGTTCTCATAACGGAGTTTAGCCATCGCGACGGTCTTGCCCCGCCCCCGCTCGACTTGTCGGGTATAAATCTAGATTGAAGAAGGGAGAACTTCAGAAGTTCAACTTCTGCCTGCGATCGGCTGTGCTTCTCGAAAAACTCATGAGTTATGAGTGATTATAAGAGGTTCTCATACCTCGAGGAGTTATGCCTCACGGAGACTTTTGAAATAAGCCCCCGGGTACATCACCCAACATGAGCTTTCAAGGATCACGAGGAGACTCCTCAATGTCCAAGAGGTGATCTTAAACGGAGCCCAGAATCTTAAAATCCGGTGAGGCTCGGAACCTCAGGTTCCTGAGCCCCTCCTGACAAGGGGTTCTTGAACCTCACGTAGCTCTCCTTCAAAGAGATTTTGGAGAGGTCCCTATTGTTAAACTGTAGACTAATAGGCAAAAGACAGACATTGATTGGCGTACCATGGGATAACATCAACTGTGGGACGGTTAGTGGGGATCTCGAGGGGGAACACGCGGCCCATCATCGTGAAAAGCTGGATGGAGATGAAACCGACGAAAGCAATACGGGGGACCTGAGTAAAGGACGAAGAAGAGGATGCGATGGTGATGGCAATATGATGGAAGATCCGTCGAGCAGAAGAGGCAGTATCATCTTAAGGGGAGGCTCAACTTACTCTGATGAAGATCATTGTGAGAAGGGTATTGAGCGTTATGCAGTGGATGGCACCGAAGTATATGGGAGATGTGGGAATGAAGATATACCTATCACGAGTAATGACAAGAACAACCAAATGATGCTCGTAAGCGTGATTACGTTAGGGCGCTTATAATCCCTGCTGCTACTCCCAGCTTGAGTGTTCTAATGATGAGGTTTCTCCATTTTATTCGATCCTCGTGGACTATCGCCAGGGATAGTCCGACGCAGAGCATTATCGTGCACACACCGGATCTCTCTGATTCCCAACATAGCATGTAAATGCACGATAGAGTGACGACGGGGAATCTGAAGTTGACTTGTCGAATGAACAACGTTCCACTACAGATGACATTCTTACAGTAAGTATTGGATACACGGATGGATGAGGCGGCTGAGGTTCCCCCAGAAGAATGATACGCTGTAGAAGGCCAAGAAATACAAGTAGTTTGTGATCGGTAGATTATAACCAGCCACATCGGGGAAGTCAGGAATGATCTCGAAATCAGCGAGTACCCAGATCAAGGTGGAATGTAACAACGAATAGTATGG
>NW_003207188.1:0-3032 GCF_000006405.1 Perkinsus marinus ATCC 50983
TCTGAAAAGAATTATTTAAGGATGTTGTGGACAGAAAGCCAAACAGATATTCCAACTCCCAGGGTGCAATATCGTAGTGTAGTTGAGCGCCGACGTTGCTAATCTCCCTTTCTCTAGCTTTTCAATTATAGGGAGTCCCTAGTACGGATAATTGTTAACACAATTAACTGTCTTCACAGGTACGGCTCTGTTGTTGTCCTCGAAAACCTCCGTGGCTGTCGATTATAACTGTTTGTCCTGTGATTATGATGACTATCACGCTTTAATGCTTCATGCTTATGACTGTTATGCTTAATCAGACGCAAATAATCAGTGTTTCTTCATCACGAATTCGCGCAATAATGTGCCGAGTTTGCAGTACTACACCTTTTCCCGTGCAAGTGGCAATTTTCGCGCGCGCCCAAGAAAAACTTCCAGAATCCCAAGAAATTCCAAATTCCCAAGAAACTCAAGAAACCAAGATTTTCTAGGGAACAGGTCTTAAAATAGCCACTAATGCATATGAGGGCCACAAAATGGATCAGAGCAACCATCTAAGGCCTGGTCGGCTTGATACGTGGAGCTCAGAAAGCCGCTTTTTCAATAAATATGGCTTTCTCCACTTTACGTGAAGTGTCCAACCTACGTAATGGTCGCCTGGAGAATGTCAGTCCATTGCACGAACTATTCGAAGTCCTAACTGACTCGTCCTAGCTCGAATACGACTCTGTGCTCTCGCTTCCGACCGATATTCAACTCTTCCCCGGGACACAACGCCAACTAGGCTGAGCCAAAGCTGCTATTCCTGCCCACTCCGATCCCTACTCATGCCCACTAGAGCGACACCTTGAGTTAGCATAGTGTAGGCCCATTCCCGATCGGCTGCATGTCAGTCCATTGCACGAACTATTCGAAGTCCTAACTGACTCGTCCTAGCTCGAATACGACTCTGTGCTCTCGCTTCCGACCGATATTCAACTCTTCCCTCGGGACACAACGCCAACTAGGCTGAGCCAAAGTGACTGTTCGGGGATCAAATCACAAATCGGGGTTCATTCCCCACCTTCTCAAGCTTCCCAACAGCCTAGGCTTGACTACGATCAGGAGTCCAAACGGCTGCGCGGGCTCGGCTTCCAGTGTTATAGCGAAGCTGAGCACTTCGTTACATCGCTTGGAGGCATGCAACCTCAGGATCTCCTGAATGGTATCGACCATACTATGCTGAACCACGAGCAGAATCGAGTGTATGAATTTGTCGAGCAGCTGCTGCTCACGTCCGATGAGGAGGGGTCCCTTGAAAACGCCTTTATTTTGCACGGCGTCGGCGGTACTGGAAAGTCGTTTCTCATCAAGTGTCTGGTGAAGTTGTGCCTTTCCAAATTTGGTGCCGGGAGCTGCTTGGTTATGGCGCCGACTGGGAAGGCGGCATCTATTCTACCGTTTGGAAGGACACTGCACTCTGCACTAAGGCTGCCTGTTCCACTGGTGGAATCTGGATTCGAACCTCTAGCTGCGGAAAGTCTCACAAATTTCCAAGATGAGATGGGCAATATGCGGCTCGTGATAATCGACGAGTTGTCTATGATTGGCTGCAGGTTTTTAGCGGCCATAGACTCTCGATTGAAGCAGGCTCGACCGTCCTCGTCGTCCAAGGCCTTTGGTGGGTTTCCTGTGATACTGTCCGGGGATTATGGCCAACTCCCACCAGTGCTTGATAAACCGCTGTTCTCAGAGCCTAATGGTCATGAGTCTATGATGTGCAGACAAGGCCGGTTGGCATTCAGCACGATCCGCCGTGCGTTTTTCTTGGATGAAATCGTCCGGACAAAGGAGAGAGACTTCCAAAGTCTCCTCCTCCGTGTCCGAGATGGTGTTCAAACACCCGAGGATCTCACAGTGGTTTTAGCTCGGCAGCTGCACCGGCTTCCTGCAATCGAGAGGCAGAAATTTCAGGCTAGCATCCTTCTCTGTTCCACCCGTGGTCGAGCAGCGGAGGTCAATGAAGAGTATCTACATAGAGAACCTGGTGGATCGGTCGTATTGACAGCAACCCACTCAGGACGAGGGGCTGCCTCTCATTCTGATGAGCTTGCCAAGGGATTACTGCCACGCGTAGAGCTCAAAATCGGGTCGCCGGTCATGCTAACTGCCAACCTGGGCAAGGTTTTCGGAGTTTTTGCGAGTGATGCCCATGACAATCTACCGGTGGTACTTGTCGACTTTCCCGACTATGAGGGTCCCCCGTTGAACCCCAACTTCCCAACTGTAGTCCCTATCCCTGCGGTTACTCGTACGTGGCATAATGATGGGCGTGTGTACTCGAGAACTCAGGCTCCTCTGGTTCTGGCATATGCCACAACTATATACAAATCACAAGGGAGCTCTCTCTCTTGCTACACAATTGACTTTGGATCAAAAGAAATCGGTACCGGGTCCACTTACGTTGCTCTATCCCGCGCCCGCTCATTATCAAGTTTTGTTCTGGATGTCGCCGATCAACGAAACTTGAGACTGGCGAGATGGAATAGAGTTGGAAAAGGGAAGGGTATTGAAGAAAGACGCGCCTTGGAAGGCCGACTACGGGACATGGCTACTGGTTAACTCCGCTGAATATCTGTTCCTGCTCCATAATAAATGTTTTTAAATAGATGTTACATGTAACACAACTTTTTGCTTTTAGTCATCCAATTTCCAAAATAATTTCAATAACAGCCCGCTGAATTCTTGATAAGAAGCTCAGCGAGCTCCGCCCCTTCGCACCGAAGACCTAGTTACAAGATTCTTAACGCCGCGCTTCGCGCGGCGCCGTTTTCTACCGTTTACATGCACTTGCACTATTTTTTATTAGGTGGCATCGGTGAAATCCGGTGACACTCGGTAATTATTCCCATACGAACATCACAAGTCGCTTCATTATTGGTTGCGATCGGGGTGGCTATATGAGCCAACATCAATCCTCACGTTCGCAGGTATCCACTTGTGTCCACTTGAATGAACCCATCAGAGAGAAATCTCGCACCAGCACATTCTGCGACATAGCCCTGTTGATGCAG
>NW_003207681.1:0-1042 GCF_000006405.1 Perkinsus marinus ATCC 50983
CTAAAGAGCAGGGAAGCAACGAGAGACGTCGACTTCATAAATAGTACATTACTGTGCCGAAAGCATTCCTACTCGTAAATCTGCTCTTGCTTCTGCTGCTGTAGTCGGGTCGATTGCAATGAGTATTGTTCGGTTGTTAAGTGGAAGACGAAGACGATGGTCTTAGTAGCTTATTCTATTGGGTCGAGTCGTCAATAAGGGATATTCGACAATAGGGGCTCGTGATGGCTGGAGAGTAATGGACGTAGTGTATTGTCGGCAGCCCGCGTAATTGATGGCGAGTGGTTCATCCCAGTGTGTCCAGGATAGAGTAGAAGAGGAGGGTAGTAGAAGTCTTCTACTACCCTCTTCTACTAGAAGAGTAGAGGGCAGCGGAGTGGATAGGATGCTGAATATTGAGATAGTCCTGCATAGGTCAGGGAGGGATGATGGAGCTTGGAAGTAACTCAGGGGCAGCGTTTGGGAGCTTCAGATGGATGGGCGTCGACGGATTTTCTTTCGGAGCCTTATGGTGGGGACGAGAACGAGTTTTTAAAGATGCTCAACTGTGGCCAAGGAGGTTGTCGTTCAGGCTGGCCCCAAGTGCAACTCTATCCCTCCTTAAAGATGTTCCACATGCCCCAAGGCGACGGCCGAGGCCTTTGGAAGTCGTCTGTCATGATGATGAGATGGAGAGAGGCATGGTGATGGGTGGGTATGTAGATGGTGTTGGTGATGCAGTCGTAGGTCGTGTCACCAGCATCGACTCTCCCCGCGACTGGTGTAGACTATTCGGTCGAGTCAAGTCATGATGGGCATCATGACAGTGTCACAGACCGGACCCGCCTACCTGTCCGTCTATCCTTGCTCATCCTCTCATCCTCGGCCATTCACTTCACAGGCCGCACACCATAACCGAGATGCTGGAGTCTCTCTACCGAACCTTGCTTCTTCCGGGAGTAGAAGCTCGAATGAGAAGTTCGAGTCCATGCGAAGGAGGGTATTCGGTATTGGTCATAGCGACAACGTTCGACCCCCGGCAATTATAGAGCAACGTTCTGGG
>NW_003202352.1:0-929 GCF_000006405.1 Perkinsus marinus ATCC 50983
TTATTAATCATCGTAGCCGTACTCGTTCAACTTGGTATCGCCGGTCTAGGCCGCAAGTATTATATTCGGGACAACCCCGTTGTTGTGCTGTTAATAGAATCAAGCTGCGGTTTGTAATAGACATGTATCACTGTTACTCAGTATGAACACTGCACTGAATATCGCGTGTAATAACATTGACTCATCGGTCATGGTGGGTTGTTCATCCACTCTCTGTATGCCCAGTCTCTCGTTGAATATATTATTCGTTCGAGCTGAGCTATGCGTGTCTAAGGGAACAGTTTTAAAATAAGAGTCAGCTCATAAGATGTGCTACACGAGCTTGTTGTAGTTCCTTCTGTATCGCCTCCATTTCATGGTGATGGATTTCACAACAGGGTATCTCTCGTTCTAGTCTGGGCACAGGGAGTCTTATTGCCGAACACCCGGAGCTGATATGGCCTCACCTGAATAGCTGTCTGAGGCAATCTCTCTGTCTCTCCACATTAATCAATCTTTCCCATAACTCTTGCCGTGTGAGGGCACCCTGAATCATGGGTTTTGATAGAGCTAAGTGAAAGGTGGCCTTACATATTCACAGACTTCGCAGAACGGGGATGGTGAACGTGACGTACTACTTGAAAGCATTTGTCAATCGGCTGCAGTAATGAACATTTCTGCTGCCCGTACCGATAGTCTGGAGCGTGACAACATCAAGTCAGGCGAATCCAACTCTCTGGGTAACTAGACATTGTTAGCATATCGGAAACATGTCAATCGTGATAAGTCTGTGATCCGTGAGGATGCTTGGTCGTTCTCATGACTCTAAGCTGAAATTCCACTCGCACGTCTACTCGATCGCTTCCCCTCTTGTCGAGCCGCTAGACGAGCTGCCTTCTCCAAGCCTTGACACCTTTCGGATACCTCTCGGCGAATCAAGTGCAGAGTAA
>NW_003211736.1:0-978 GCF_000006405.1 Perkinsus marinus ATCC 50983
CGCGCCGTCACCACCACCAATGATAGCAAGGACGCAGCCAGCCTTGACACCATAGACCTGAGCCAGACTGAAGAGCATGGCTACTTCCATCTCAGACGCTAGGCAGCCGAGATTCTCCAATACTTCCATATAGCGTTTGTGCTCAGCAGCATAGGGGCCGAACTTGAACTCTCTAGCCATGAGGGAATCCTTAGAATGGACCGGGCCAGCGTCGTAGACCCACTGAGCACCTTCCTTAAGCTCTTCATCTTCCGCCTCGAGCTGGTGTTGGGCAGCGCTACACATTGCCGTGACAACAGCAGCCGATCCAAGGGCAGGGAATTCGAGAGGCATGTAATGCCTCGATGTACCCTCATCACGAACAGCACCAGTAGCGATAACGATATCACCGATTCCGAGAGTCTTCTGCATGGCACCAGCGGTACCAACTCTGACGAGGACCTTGGCACCAAGCTTGATCATCTCAGTGGCGATGATGTCAACACTTGGAGCACCCATACCGGTAGAGATAGCACCAATGTCGACCACCGTTCCGTCAGGGGCCTCGTACTTGCCAATGTAACCATCATGACCACGAGGAGAAGCGATCACCTCACAGTCCTGGAGGAAAGTCTCCGCGATCTGCTGCGCGCGATCGCGTGATCCGGGAAGGATCCAGAAGCGACCGAGGCCGCCATTGCCGAGGCAATGTTCTGGAGTGACTGTCACGTGCATGGGCTTGAAGTTTGGATCGGTCATGTTCGGAGGAAAACGATCGACCTACGAGTAGCCTCAAGTCTACAGGGAGCCTCGACTATCCAGACTCCAGTATTCTAGAAACCGTCCCTCACACGGTGCGAGTCACACCGACGAAGTCGCGAGACGGCAGCTCACGGAGCTTCCTAGTCCCGAAATCCGGGATCAGGTTTGTGAGTCTACAGATGGAGGATGCTGGTTGAGGGAAGCAAGACCGACACGCAGGCGCAACAGAAACCGGAG
>NW_003199450.1:0-1939 GCF_000006405.1 Perkinsus marinus ATCC 50983
CTCATCCCATCTCAGCTCTATCTGAGCTCTCAGGTACCTGCCACATATGCTGGCTATAATGACCGTTTGGAAACCTTCCGTCTCACGCTCGCTTCTCAGGGAGCTCAACAGCCATCTTGGCCAGACCCTCCGCCTTCTCCTTGCGGAGGTTGATGTCGACATGACGGAGTATGAGCTCAGCCACGAACCAGAAGATGACAATAAGGACCACACCAGCGATGAGGCCTCTCATCGCCACTATGTTGGAAGGGGATACACTGTAGTCATTGTTGCCTAGGGAGAAACGTCGTGCGAAACTAGAGGGGGAGGAAGGCCGTACAGTAAGAGCCATCGAGGATATCAGCACAGTTCATGGTAACCACCACAGGTGAGTGGTCTGTCCTACGACCAACAAGGATATCACACTGGAGTGGTACAGCACCGTAGGCCTCATCATCATCGAGGCTCGAGGGGTCAGGGCATCTGATAGCGGACAATGATGTAAGATCGAGACGTATTTGAGCACACCTCCGTGATGAGCCCGATACATGGCATGTGTTGCCGCAGTAATCTAGTGAGTAACAAACAATGTCGGTCTCGTGATGGGCTCTAGACGGTATCACGCACTTGCCACGACTGAACGCTAAGCATACTGGCTCGACAGTAGAGGGGGCTCACCGTTCATTCAAGTTGGAGTTCTCAGACACCGCGAAACCGTTCTCTGCTATGATGGCCACAGCAGCGGTTCTGTAAGGAAGGGAGACCTACAGAGTTGTGATCAGATCAAGGGAAATGGCTTGTGTACAGACCTGGCAACGAGGGCCGTCTGGGACCTCTAGGCTCGCGGCAAAGGTGTGAGCTAACTGTGGACATTCGTATATTGGGTATATGCCAATGCTTTCCTCGACTACCCATGAGTATCTAATGTGGTACAGGAGGGTATGGTGGCTAGTGCTAGAGGCTCACCCCCATGACCACCAAGTACAGGCTGTTCCTAGACTGATGGTGAGGGCTATGAAAAGGACTATGATACGTGTTATTATTGGGCAAAGGGATGGCTTTTGGACTCGGGGCACCTTCAACGGAGCACGGCCTGTCTCCTCAGTTGCTCCTACCATACAACGGTTGGATACTATTAGAGTAAGGACTACTGCAGCCAATATATACTTCTGACCAGCACTCAACCCAACACTCCTGGTACCGTTGTGGCCTAAGGCTGAATGAAGTCTGTCCCGGCCTTCGATGATGTTTTCGTGAACATGCGCTCAAAAACATTTCGCTCCACTCAATATAAGCGCATGATGAAAAGCGCGCGCCCAACAATATGATCGAAATCGTCTCTACACTTCCCATCGCAATAAGACGACCTTCCAAGTGATTTTAACAGTGTGACTTGGAGATGCATCCAATTTCAGCTTTGATGCCGAGGACTACTCCAAAGTCAGGCTACTGGGGTAGGAGGCGATCAGTAAAAGCGGACTGCCAACAATGATCCACACTTCGAACACCGTCATCACAGCCATTACCCTCTTTAATTCATTTTCCCACTGGCCCATTGGCCTCGGTATCCCCTCGATCTGCAATGGTCAACTTGATCGTATTTGCTATCCTCCTCGTAGGACTTGCTGATCTCCCTTTGCACTGCACTATTGAAGATGTTCAAGGTTAGCAATGAGCCTAACCACTCACGTATTGCTAGTGTTTTCTAGGCTGGTGGCAGTTGTATCTACTGAAAGGCCCTGTACCAAGCTGGAATGGTAAGGAAGAGCAGACAGCTTCTGTGGGTATACTCCCATCAATAGCAACGAGGCCAACATAGCCCGTGGCAATCAGGTACTCACTCCATCATTCACTGTTGGCATGCTCCTGCTATGGTAGATACAACAGCTCATGGATGCATCAGCGCTGAGTGGTCTCGATGGACTAACGTCACACACTACTGAGAGGATACTGAGTACCC
>NW_003209703.1:0-1012 GCF_000006405.1 Perkinsus marinus ATCC 50983
GTCATGCCTTCCGTCGCCAATGAGGACGGCTCTTCCTCTCGACCAACTAAGGAGATCAAATAATACGACCAACACTATCACCCCAACTCGAGTGGCTCAAGAATACGACCACGAACTTACCAAAGCACTTTTCATTGAGTTCTCCACCTTTAACGACTAGAGGCTGGGAAGAGCCGCCGTCCACCTGATCAAGGATGACGACTTCACATCCCTCTAAGTGGACTTCAGTTTTACCCCTATGACCATCTGCTTCTTCTCGTTAGCTACAGTGGTACTATTCTCAAGCCTATCAGAAGTGAGGACATCGTCGAGATCCAAAAGAGTAGCACTCATGAGGATAAAACCTCTGAAGTTTAGCAAACACGACATACACTACCTAGGGACTTCTCAAATCCCACGTCCAACCACACGAGCATTCACCCCGTCGATTACAAGAGACCCGAACTAACTTGCTACTATTATCGCGAGAAATATTCAAGTTTACATTCTCCATTAGGCTTGCGGCGTCGCATACTCAAAAATATAGGGGATTGAGAGAAAAGCTAAATAGAACACTGCGAGTGTATTGATACATAGGGTATTATGAACTGAAGGATGGTACTCTCCTTCTACTCAACTTTCTCGCCACGATTGGCTTCATCGATCTTAACAATCTCGTGACCAGCATCAAACAATTGGATGACATTGATGACCTAACAGGGTGACACTTCTCTCACAATGACGGCATGCACCCCAGTTACCTGCTTGAGTAACGCAATGGGGAAGAATGCTACAGCAGCATAGAAGACCGCTTGCTGCATCCACACGGGGGCTGCGGCAGTAGGCATAGTAGCGAAGTGGTACAGATACATCAATACCAATACAGCCTCTTGAGCGAAGCATAGCGAGAAGAGCATTACTAAGGAAGTACGTATAAGGAGGAACATGAACTTTACGTCCCTCGTTACCTCTGCTTCCGTAGTATTTCTGCAACAACCAAGGCCTGTTGGGTGCAATGTATTTATGACTACCA
>NW_003201161.1:0-1114 GCF_000006405.1 Perkinsus marinus ATCC 50983
GCCACTGTCCGTTTGCAGCGCAAATCATTCAGAAAGGTGCTCATTTTGAGGTACGGCTGGGATTGTCACCTAATGACAAGCACAAGCATGATGTGGTACAGGATCGGTGCCCCGGGAGTATCCTATCAGATGCTGCTAAACGTGAGGTTAAAAAACATCTCAGAGAGGGAGCTAAGCCGAGTCGAACGTTTCGATCACTCCGTCAGAAGGGATTGCTTCCTAATGCCCCATACAAGGCAATAATGTCTGCTATATATAGTCTACGGTCTTCCGAAAGGAGACAGGGAAGAGGAGTCGAGAAGTCGGGTGTCGGTAACACCGCCGCAGCGATTGCTGAATTCTGCAAGGCCCACCTTAGAGTACCGGACGATGAGAAGGAGTGCTATTGTCTCGGCTATCGCCTGGGGTCGAAGCCGTACTTCTTTTTCTCCTGCACCAAGCTTCTGAAAGAGAATACAATCTATCCAACGATTACTATCGACTCCACTCGAGTTCCCGGCTGGTAAAGCCTTCCATTATTGGCTCTAGGTAGCCTAGATCACAATGGGCACTTCCGTCTCATTGCCTTTGCTTTATCAAAAAGCGAAGCAGAGCCAGTTGTAGCCGCACTGTTTCGCAGTGTCCTACACCATTGTCGCAATCTTGGTCACAAATGGAATCCTTCCACTCTAGTAGCTGATTCTGCAGATTGCTTTACGGGAGCATTTGATAAGGCAAGTCCGAGGTTAAATAGATGAATACGCTCTTTGTTATCGCTATCCGTATCAACCACTGTCCATCATCCGGCATTGTCGCTTATTCCCCATCATGCATAATCATCTAATAGATGATTAGTATTAAATCTAGTGGGTAAAATAACAGATGATATCTATTATTTTACCCGCTAGATTTAATACGATTCATCCACATCCAGCATCCTTCGTTACCATCTGAAGTGACATCAATGATGCCATGCCCGATAAATTATTGGGATAATATTGAATGATCATAAATTTGCAAGTTTTAATATAGGATCATCCAATATCATCCCTTAACATACTGTGTCATCCAATGTCATTGGATGCCATACACGATTATATTCACGTATTTCATTAGATCGTGATCTATAGTCATT
>NW_003217012.1:0-965 GCF_000006405.1 Perkinsus marinus ATCC 50983
GATATTTTTCATATCATGAATCCTTCGAATAAACCGGAATACTCGACGCTGACCGATTTGGCAGCTATCGAATACCCAAAATATATCGAAATGTCAGTCATCCTGATCGCCGCCGGCAGATCAGGAGTGATGTCCAAAAACTCCCAATTTGGGAACTCGGACATCACAACAGTCCTTTCGCAAGAATCAGCCACCCACAATTATATAAAAAATGCAATAATCCGGAAAAACTTCGAAAAAGAAACCGTCAATGGTGATTGGTGACGCGGTGATACCAAAAATACAAATAGCACACGATATACCTCTTTTTTGAAAAATTCACCGCGTCACCCATCACCACCCCAAATCTGCGCAACGAAAAAGGTCAATTTTAAGTAAAATTCACTTAAATTTCACTTAAATTCACTTAAATGGAATGCGCAGATTTAGACCATTTTGGTGACATTTCCAAATGACCTACCACATATGGTCCACTGTAACACCCCATCCTCAGAAGCATACCCATATGGTTGAAATCGAGCCACATGGCCTACATCAACTTTTATACCCACCTGCAAGTCAATTTCGCCCATGTGCGAAATTGATGTGCAGCTTTCGCGAGCATCTTTGACCAAACGTGCACATCGATTTCGCGCATCCCCCTCCACCCCTTGGACAATGTTATAAACTATGTTCACTTGTCTCTCTATTGAACTACTGGACTCTTCTGTGGGCTAGCATAGGCTGCTTCACAATACAAGACAAAAGAGGAACAATGTCCAAGGGGGTGGGGAGGGGGTTTGTAAAAAAATGTACGACTTTTGCAAAAAGCCAGCAGCACCCTAAAGGACTTCCCGGGCGGTCCCCCACCCCAGTACTATCCGGGCCTTGCGCCGCTTAACTTCGGAGTTCGGATGGGATCGGTGTATTCGACGCAGTATGGCCGCTGGCGATCATAAAGTCGACCAAAAAGCCAAGTTACCCCC
>NW_003208520.1:0-931 GCF_000006405.1 Perkinsus marinus ATCC 50983
TACATACATGTCAAAGTCACTACCCGGATTTGATCTGGGGTTGTCACGGCCACAACGTGACGTCCTAACCACTAGACGATAGCGACCCAAAAATGTGGGCCGTTGTCGGTCCACATGGATCACCTATCGCCAAATCTCTTCAAGAAGCGTACAATTTGATACATACCAAAGTCACTACCCGAATTTGAACCGGGGTTGTCACGGTCACAACGTGACGTCCTAACCACTAGACGATAGCGACTCAAAAATGTGGGCCGTTGTCGGTCCACATGGATCACCTATCGCTAAACCTCTTCAAGAAGCGTACAATTTGATACATGTCAAAGTCACTACCCGGATTTGAACCGGGGTTGTCACGGCCACAACGTGACGTCCTAACCACTAGACGATAGCGACTCAAAAATGTGGGCCGTTGTCGGTCCACATGGATCACCTATCGCTAAACCTCTTCAAGAAGCGTACAATTTGATACATGTCAAAGTCACTACCCAGATTTGAACCGGGGTTGTCACGGCCACAACGTGACGTCCTAACCACTAGACGATAGCGACTCAAAAATGCGGACCGTTGTCGGTCCACATGGATCACCTATCGCTAAACCTCTTCAAGAAGCGTACAATTTGATACATGTCAAAGTCACTACCCAGATTTGAACCGGGGTTGTCACGGCCACAATGTGACGTCCTAACCACTAGACGATATCGACCCAAAAATGTGGGTCGTTGTCGGTCCACATGGATCACCTATCGCTAAACCTCTTCAAGAAGCGTACAATTTGATACATGTCAAAGTCACTACCCGCATTTGAACCGGGGTTGTCACGGCCACCACGTGACGTCCTAACCACTAGACGATAAAGACCCAAAAATGTGGGCCGTTGTCGGTCCACATGGATCACCTATCGCCAAATCTCTTCAAGAAGCGTACAATT
>NW_003202530.1:0-933 GCF_000006405.1 Perkinsus marinus ATCC 50983
TCAGTGTCCATCCGTTATGCGGATGCTAGGGTGGAACCGTCCTGTGGCGAGATCCTCGCCAACGTATGGATTGATGGCAAGCCTGCCTACCTTCCTTTCCTCATCGTGGAGAAGCTGGCACAACCACTGATAGGGCGGCGTGGTCTACGACTTCTAGGAGCTACTCTTGACTTTCCCCAAGACACTAAGGAGGAGCGAATAGCTCTTCAGAAGATGTTTGAGAGTAGATCTACTGATGCCATGGCTGCTGATATCGATCTCTCAACTGCTATCATCGACTGTTACTCTACCAATGAGGAGATGTTCGTTGCCGACGACGGTGACCTACAGGCTGTGGAAAGTGGTCTGCAACGACCGTCGTCGAAATCGTCGGCAGCATCTGAAGCAGGAGATGTGCTGGATCGTCGAGTTGATGAGGTGTTGGCTCGAGCATCAGCTGAGCTACACAAGAACGGGAAAGACTATAAGGGTCGAGAGAAGGAACTCCTCCGAACTTTATTCACCAGAGTGAGCGAGTTGGGCGATATAACGATCTCTGATGGGTACGAACTGCGTCTGAGAAGAGAGCGGGAGGCATCTGGCAAGCCAGAATTTTCCTTTGTGGTCAAGTGGACGACGAAAACTTCTTCGTCAGATGGTTCGTCTAAAGTTCCGAGAGGTTGGTGTAGTAACTCTATGATACAGAAGCTCGACGAGGATGAGCGATCTGAGTTCAATCAGCACTGCTCTGTGTATACTGAGAGAGGCTGGTGGGAGAAGGTCGAGGAAGACGAGTCTGAACTTCGTAGGATACGTCGTTCCCATTTAACCGGGACGATCTTTCCAGTGAAGCAGAAGTTGACGAAGTCTACTCGTATCCGGCCCGTAGCGGATATGAGAGGGGCCAATTTTTACTCACCGGCAGTGTCTGCGGTTCAACCAACGGTGTTGAAG
>NW_003200632.1:0-952 GCF_000006405.1 Perkinsus marinus ATCC 50983
AGTCGTCTCACTCTTAAGACTCACAGGTTGAGTCAGGCAAGTCAACATTCACGCACCCGAACCTCGTATAGTATATTATATTTCGCACTACACACACAAGATATATTTTCATACTAAGTACCGATGATCACAAATCACATTACAGTTCAAAGGGGTTTCAGGGACTCACTGACGAGACGAAATTGACCTACCCTGCAATGCGAAACTTAGTTACCAGCACTCGCCGAGATCCCACGATTGACATTCCACCACCATATCAGTCAGGAGTTGAGTTCCAACGATTGAAATTTAACTCACCCGAAGGAATAAAGCATTCTAGAGTTGCTATTCTAGAGTCGCATTAGGCTAGAGCATGGTACGTGAAGTCGGACTCACACTGCAACCCGATACAACGAGCCAGGCAAGTCAACTTTCACTCCTAGCTCACCCACCATCATTGTGGAATTGTGTCATTATGGCATCCAGCCTTCCCCCGGTGGCATCCAGCCATCTCACATTGGCATCCAGCCATCTCACATTGGCATCCAGCCATCTCACATTGGCATCCAGCCATCTCACATTGGCATCCAGCCATCTCACATTGGCATCCAGCCATCTCACATTGGCATCCAGCCATCTCACATTGGCATCCAGCCATCTCACATTGGCATCCAGCCATCTCACATTGGCATCCAGCCATCTCACACCGGCATCCAGCCGTCTCACATTGGCATCCAGCCATCTCACATTGGCATCCAGCCTCCCTTTGATGGCGTGTGACCCCCAGCCAAACGACAATTCAAAATTTCAACCGAATACAACGACCAAATATTCTACGATGACATCTAATGAGCGTTCCATCTCTCGCAGTGAGCGCTTCAAAGAAAGAGCGATCACAACCATCCGAGAGGTCATATCACACTGAATTCGACGCATTCGAACCAGGCGAATTGACAACTACGGTAGCGCGAAA
>NW_003216694.1:0-1226 GCF_000006405.1 Perkinsus marinus ATCC 50983
AGTGAGGAGTGAAATTTTGAATGACATTAGGTCAAATGGAGGACTAGTCGAATTCTGTGCATGGGTGTGTAGCTCAGTGATAGAGCGGCTGACTGCAGATCAGCAGGTCCTCGGTTCAAATCCGGGCGTGCCCTTTGAACTTTCGCAAAATTTTCATCAAGGAATTTTCGAGAGGTAGAGTAATCACTCATGTAATCGGCGGAATAGTCACAGACATCAACATGATCGGAAGTTGAATCATCGCCCTGCTGGCCCAATGGATAAGGCGCCACCCTCCTAAGGTGGAGATTCCGAGTTCGATCCTCGGGTAGGGTAGATAAGTTTAGTGAGAATCATTAGAGGACGACTCGATTGAGCTGGCTGTAAACGACACAGTGAGGAGTGCAATTTTGAATGACAATAGGTCAAATGGAGGACTAGTCGAATTCTGTGCATGGGTGTGTAGCTCAGTGGTAGAGCGGCTGACTGCAGATCAGCAGATCCTCGGTTCAAATCCGGACGTGCCCTTTGAACTTTCGCAAAATTTTCATCAAGGAATTTTCGAGAGGTAGAGTAGTCACTCATGTAATCGGCGGAACAGTCACAGACATCAACATGATCGGAAGTTGAATCATCGGCCTGCTGGTCCAATGGATAAGGCGCAACCCTCTTAAGGTGGAGATTCCGAGTTCGATCCTCGGGTAGGATAAATAAGTTTAGTGAGAATCATTAGAGGACGACTCGATTGAGCTGGCTGTAAACGACACAGTGAGGAGTGAAATTTTGAATGACAATAGGTCAAATGGAGGACTAGTCTAATTCTGTGCATGGGTGTGTAGCTCAGCGGTAGAGCGGCTGACTGTAGATCAGCAGGTCCTCGGTTCAAATTCGGGCGTGCCCTTTGAACTTTCGCAAAATTTTCATCAAGGAATTTTCGAGAGGTAGAGTAATCACTCATGTAATCGGCGGAACAGTCACAGACATCAACATGATCGGAAGTTGAATGATCGCCCTGCTGGCCAAATGGATAAGGCGCCACCCTCCTAAGGTGGAGATTCCGAGTGCGATCCTCGGGTAGGGTAAATAAGTTTAGTGAGAATCATTAGAGGACGACTCGATTGAGCTGGCTGTAAACGACACAGTGAGGAGTAAAATTTTGAATGAAAATAGGTCAAATGGAGGACTAGTCCAATTGTGTGTATGGGTGTGTAGCTCAGTGGTAGAGCGGCTGACTGCAGATCAGCAGG
>NW_003199365.1:0-1949 GCF_000006405.1 Perkinsus marinus ATCC 50983
GGTATGTTTTCTGCTGATGGTCTCAATTTCGATATACCCGCCCTCGCAGATGCATCCGGCCTATGGGAGGAGACATTTAACTCGTTTGTCGATGCCAAGCCCCGCGGACCAGCTGCTGTTGGTATCGATGTCACCATGGTGGCATCTCGACATGCATATGGCTTGGCTGGTCACTCGACAAGTCTTGACTTGCCCCGCTTAGAGGAACCCTATAGGATATACAATACCGATGTCTTCGAGTGGGTTAGGTTCTCTCATTACTTTTGTTGATAACGCCGCCGACCTACATAATCGGCCGCATCCTCGTTTTCTAGGTATCCAGTTGATTCACCGACGTCTTTGTATGGTGGATCGCCCTTCCTACTATCTTTCCACTACAAGGATGATCCTAATCATGAGGCCCACTTCGATCAGCCCTTCGTTACCGGACTACTATGGAATAATCCCTCGGAAACATTTGTCAAAGGTGTCCTCATTCCTGGACCGGACGGCATCATCTTGGTATTCAGTTGATACCCCGCATTATCACGAGAAGGAGATCCAGCAGCCGCTTCACGACGCTAAATCTTGGTTTCTATCGGAGTCTGGAATCGTCGACATGTTTGTCATAACTGGTCTAGAGCCGTACGAGGTAGATAATGAGATTCTGGCCATCAGAATAGCTCTTGCGTATGCAGGTCCTGTACAAATACCATACAATCACAGGCTTTCCATCTACCGTACCCATGTTTGCCTTGGGCAAGCATCAGAGTCGGTGGAACTATGATGATATCGCTGATGTGAAAAAAGTGAATCAGCAGTAGGCTTTGCTGTGATGGCTGCTTGTTCCGAGCCTTCGGATGTAGGTTCGATGCCAATGATGTTCCACTTGATGTGTTATGGCTGGATATCGAACATACCGATGGCAAACGATACTTTACTTGGGATAAGGACAGGTTCGCTGACCCTAAAGATATGCTCGACAGTGTAGTGAAGACCAAGCGGAAGATGGTGGCCATCGTGGATCCACACATTAAGGTCGATAACGACTACAGTGTATACCAAAGGTTCGAGGCTGAAAAGGGTTTCGTCCAGCTCAAGGATGGTACCGACTTCGTGGGTTCGTGTTGGCCTGGTGAATCCAAGTATCCCGACTTTACCGATCCGGCAGTGAGAGCCACTTGGTCAAAGCTATTCAATTTCACAGAGTACAAAGGGTCCGGTGAAGGTCTCTACATATGGAATGATATGAACGAGCCGTCGGTCTTCAACGGCCCCGAGATGACTATGCCTCGTGATGTGGTCCATCACTCGGGTGTTGAACACCGAGACTTACACAACTTGTACGGTATGTACGTCCATCGTGCATCTTATGAGGGAATGTTGGGCCGATCCAAAGGTAAGCGTCGACCATTCGTCCTTTCACGAAGCTTCTTTACTGGGTCGCATCGGTATGGTCCGATCTGGACTGGAGACAACATGGCTGACTTTGTTCATTTGGGTCATAGTGTGCCCATGCTTCTATCGATGGCGGTCAACGGCATGTCGTTCGTGGGTGCCGATGTGCCAGGCTTCTTCGGTAATCCCACTAATGAGCTCTTCATCCGATGGCATCAGCTGGGGGCTCTGGCATATCCATTTTATCGGGCCCATGCTCACTTGAACACCCTCAGAAGGGAGCCATGGATGCTCGGACCAGAAGCACTAGAACATGTGAGAGGAGCAGTGAGTGTGAGGTATACCCTGATGCCGATGTGGTACACCCTGTTCATGGAATACTCATTGGGTGGAAGGCCTGTAATACGCCCTCTATGGTTCGATAATCACGACGATATCAATACATTCGCGGAAGCGACTCAGAATACTCATATCATGGTAAGTGTTATCGCAGCGGCTGGCACTTCTATTGGTAAAGTGATGTAATCAGTTGGCGACGATATATGGTCAAGCAGTGTCGCATTCAGTTGATA
>NW_003204532.1:0-989 GCF_000006405.1 Perkinsus marinus ATCC 50983
AGTAACTCCAACATTGTAGCCTCTACTGCTCACCGGGTCACCAAGGATAAGTACCTAACACAAATGCTCACACTCTCTTAATCGCTTACCGACCATTAGCTACGTTGATATCTCCCCTTATCCTATGTCTACCTTGTGCTACTTTCTCTCTACCACCGAAGAGGGCCATAGCCAGTGCTGTCTTCACCGTAGTAGCACCTGAATGTGACACGTATGATCAACCAGACTGTGTTCGAGTCCATTGGTCTCACCATAGACGGATGGGGCGATCGAGGCAATTATGCGCTCTCTGACGTGTGGATCTTTCGACAGCGCGAATATCCTAAGACGCTGTAATGCCAGAGAGTATGTAGTAATGGTACTCTCTCTTATCCTCGTCTCGAACACTCTCTATCTTCATCTCATTCTGTCTTACAATAGAATTAGCATCAATAGCACATTTGAATACTGGGAACCCTGCCCTCACATTCCCTGCACTATCGTATCTATGGTAACTAGCTGATAAAGCCAGAAAAGGAATGATGTTGCTGACCTAGCATGATAGGTTCCAACAATAGAACACTGATCACCTGGCCTAACACTATCGACCAAATCATCACTCAGTATGACCTCGACACTCCTTGGCATACGACCAGGTAATACCGACCCAGGCGCTTCTTGTAGTGTAATGACCTACAGCACTAATTACAATGCACCATCGTCCGAGCTTCATGACCTGATGGTTTTTGTATACAGTTTCCTCACGGTTAACCGCATAAGGTCCGGTATTCTGACATTCCGGACAATGACCTGGCCTGAAGCTAGTGCCGCCTGAGAGCACTGCATCCGAGTGCGGTAAGACTCAGAAGCTC
Source organism: Perkinsus marinus ATCC 50983 (assembly GCF_000006405.1). Taxonomy (NCBI): domain Eukaryota; phylum Perkinsozoa; order Perkinsida; family Perkinsidae; genus Perkinsus; species Perkinsus marinus. The sequence goes on from NW_003204532.1 coordinate 852, forward strand.
ACTCTCTTCGCTTGCAGAAAGATCAAAAGGTCCACATAGGAATTGGCAATTCATACAAGTAAGGTAGAGTACGCGGAGCTTAGGTAATAACACAGAACGACGGGTAACAACACCTGATAGACTCGAATAGATGCCTGA
>NW_003204398.1:0-1159 GCF_000006405.1 Perkinsus marinus ATCC 50983
GGAAAAACAACGTCAATAAAGCGTTTGTCCGTGCATAGAAAGGAGCTATTCACCTAGAGCAGAACTCCTTGCAGGAATGATGAATGACCGCTCGGTACCTCAGAACGCGTTGCGAAGATGAACCAACAGCCCAAATTCACGAGCCGCCGCATGCGGATTCAAAATGTGCTTGCAATCAGGAACTTCGATGTCACGAAAAAGTTGTGCAGCTTGTGCCGAGCTAGCTGTAGTATGTGATGAGAACCTTACCAGTTGGAGTTATCAATCGAGATAGAATGCGGCCTACCATGCGAGAGATCTAGTAGCAGTTCGCTATCTCAGGTACGCGTTTAAGGCCTAATCAGACTCTTGGCCGCGGGATGGTTGACGACGGTACGTCCGAGAAGGGATTCAGATGTTCCTCTACAAGTATCGCAGGAATACTCAATCACTACATCAGTGATATGCACCGCTAGTCTAATGGTTAGGATATCTGCCTTCCAAGCAGATGGTCCGGGTTCGATTCCCGGGCGGTGCAGTTCGTATCAACGTGGGAAGGGTCTTCAGGCTATCGTGGAATAGTTATGCTCAGCACGTCAGGGCGATACAGGAGTTTGTACGCATGAGCAGCTTGGCGCAGTGGATAGCGTGTTGGGCTCATAACCCAAAGGTCCCTTGATCGAAACAAGGAGCTGCTATTCATCACAATACACTCGAGATGGTTATTAAACTGAGAGGTGCAGCTTACCGACTGCATAGATCAGTCTTACCGAAAAATTTCCACTAAACAGAAACGGTGTTTTCGTACCATTCCGCGCGATTGGCCCAACCGTGCCAGTTCAGGGGAAAAAGAACGTTAATAAAGCGTTGTCCGTGCATAGAAAAGAGCTATTCACCTAGAGCAGAACTCCTTGCAGGAATGATGAATGACCGCCCGGTACTTCAGAACGCGTTGCGGAGATGAACCAACAGCCCAAATTCACGAGCCGCCGCATGCGGTTTCAAAATGTGCTTGCAAGCAGGAACTTCGATGTCACGAAAAAGTTGTGCAGCTTGTGCCGAGCTAGCTGTAGTATGCGATGAGAACCTTACCAGTTGGAGTTATCAATCGAGATAGAATGCGGCCTACCATGCGAGAGATATAGTAGCAGTTCGCGATCTCAGGTACGCGTTTTAGGCC
>NW_003201588.1:0-1168 GCF_000006405.1 Perkinsus marinus ATCC 50983
GAGGTAGATACTCCGAGTATAATGCCAAAACGACGTGAGGTAGCTGAAGCTCTGAGCTATCGCTTGGGTTTCCCTGCTCTTACAACAGCTTCATCTATGGTTATATGATTACGACACCGCCGTGTAGCCTTCTTGGAATAATCATCACTATCACAACGCACATTATGTCAATTGATCTTTCATAGCTTGTGGCTATCAGCGTTGCTGACAGTATTGCAATGTCCGTGGGCTGCTGCCATGTCTTCCGTACGACGTACTCAGCGCCCTCTCAGAGATGCGCTCTGTACCCCTAGTGTATTATTCTCTTGAAAATGTACGAATCAATCATTCGCACGACATGTCAGGCTCGATGTGAGATTCAGTGTCAATATTTACGAAACCAACTGTTCGAGTGACTCGTGTAGTATTATCCCATTGATGCCTCTCACAGATTCCTATACCACACCAACCAGAAGCAGTATGTGAACCCCCAACCACAACCTTATATGAGGTTTCTCGACCACAGTCTAATCATCAACGCTACCTTTCTGGTAAGACTTGTCACTCTCCCAATACTGATGATGAACACAACAGTCAACACTATCATGGAAACCTCATAGCTAATTAGTGCGACAACAATCATTCCTGTTGGCCCGTTCCCCACCAACACCGCAGAGAAGCCGTCAGCTTCTGCATCTGCTTTTCGGACACGCCCACCCGCCACGCGTGGAACACACTCGTCATGAGCATCTTATCCGAAGACTTGCGCACCTCGATATAATCCAATACCTGACATAGTTAATTACCGCGCGCCACGAAATTCAGCCTCACCTTAACCCAGACAGTCCATACCTCCTTCACGCTTGCTGTACTTCTCTTCCGACATAATATTTTCCCTTTAGAACTTCGCTCCGCCCTCAGCCACCATGCAACGAAAAATTTCCTTCGTACTGCCGAGTTTCGAATCGCCTGGAAAGCAGGCCGAAGCACTCTATCGATCTGAACAGTAATGACGATAACAATCAACCACTCAACCAAGCACCACAACGCACTTCCAATAACTTAGCCATTTCTCGGTCGGCTCGAGCGACCGCGTTGATCCTCGCACTCTCCTTAGTAGAGCCACGCCACCCTCGCAAGACCATCCGACACAACCCGACATGCAGATAATACAAATCGATCATTTCCT
>NW_003216433.1:0-7537 GCF_000006405.1 Perkinsus marinus ATCC 50983
TGAGCATATTGATAGCAATTCCCAAGTGACCAAAGCGGCCGGAACGACCGATACGATGTAGATAAGTCTCAGAGTTCTTGGGGAAATCAAAGTTGATAACCACATTGACATTCTCGATATCGATACCACGAGTGAATAGATCAGAGGACACCAAGCATCTGCAGGCACCATTACGGAAGTCATGGAATACACGATTTCTGTGAGACTGATACATCCTAGCGTGGATATAGAAGCATGAGAAACCGAGCTCGGTGATCTTCTTGGCCAACAATTCGACACGAGTGACGGAGTTGCAGAAGATGATAGCCTGATTGATAGTCAACTTGGAGAAAAGAGTGTTCAAGCAGTGAACCTTCTGACGTTCCTCAACGAAGGCATAGAACTGGGTAACACCCTTCAAAGTGAGCTCTTCCATCAGGTTGATCTCAACAGCATCGGGCATATACTTATTCTTGAAGTCCAATATGGTAACCGGGAAGGTGGCAGAGAACATGAGAATCTGACGCTTCTCCTTGGGTAGGAACCGCACCAATTCTTCAACAACAGGTTGGAATTCGGGGGATAAAAGTTTATCAGCCTCATCCATCACACACATAGTGCAAGTATCACTCAAAGAGCAAACGCCCTTGTTGGTAAGATCCAGAACACGTCCAGGAGTACCAACAAGGATATGCACCGTGTTGTACAAACGCATAATATCATCCCTCAAAGAAGTACCACCAGTGGTAACCATAACTTGAGCATCCATATACTTGCCAAGCTCCTTGGCAACAGCAGATGTCTGTAAAGCCAATTCTCTGGTAGGTACGAGGACAAGTCCTTGAATGCCATCAGTGATGTCGGTATTAACCTTCTCCAACATAGGGATAAGGAATGAGGCGGTCTTACCAGTACCATTCTTAGCACGAGCAAGAATATTCTTACCGGCCAAAGCTGGAGGGATAGACTCCTCCTGAATAGGTGAGGGCTTCTCAAAACCCTTCTCAAAGATACCCATAAGCAACTCACGCTTCAAAAAGTAGTCCTCAAAGTCGTTACCCTTAGTAGCAGTAACATCAGTAGTCTTCACGCGAGTATCGGCAGTGGGACGATGAATTTTATCCTTCCAATCATCAGAAGTCAACAACTCTTTAGCGGCCTCAGTGACTTCGCTGGTGCTCTCCTCAGCTTTAGTGGGCTCTTTCTGAACGAGCGGTTTAGTAGAAGTGCCAATTTGAGTGGAATTGGCAGTAGACATGATAGGCGCTAGTCGTAAAATTACACGTCGAGTAAACTCTAAACAAAAGAAGACAGAGAGTCACGGAGACAAGGAACACACTGAGCCTAGCCACTAGATAGAATACAATGAATGCCAAAGACCATCCCACTGTAAACTATGCCCATCACAATGGAACATTCAAGTAGCGAAGAAACATTCAGGGACTACACGAAATGAGTAATACAAAACAACGTGCTGTAACTCTCTAGCGTTCTGTCGTACGACTCCTTGGGGGGTATTCTTGACATAGCTAAGTCGATGATCACCTCCTGTGCAAACCGATGAGAAATAGCGCTCGCCCAGATGATCGATTGGGTTCGACTGGAGTGGGCCTGTTTCATAGGAGCAATTTGCGTTGCCTTAAACTTAAGTAACGCCTTCAGTATACCTTAAGTAATTAGGACATCCTATTTTACTACTTAAGTAAGCACGTTAAGGCGCCTTAAGTTTAGGAATACTTAGGGCGCCTCAAATTAAGTATCCTTGTGAAACAGGCCCAGTAACAAGCTACTACGTATCCACAGCTAGCGTCGCAGGTCACTAGTAGAAGCTTCGCTCCGTAAGCAACAGAGCTCAGAACGTCGACTCCGATGGAGCCGTTGTTCGTGATAGCTCGATTCTGGATCACCCAAGGAGAGTGCTAAGGAATCGGAAAATTCAGCAAGGTGCGCACGGCTAACAGTGCGCACTCAAGCCAGTGGTACTGGCTCAACACCAAACTAGTAATAGTGGTGAACCACGATCAAAGTGTGTCAGGCAGGACCATGCCGGACGACAACATCGGCCGGAGGCCACACGAGCAACTGGCACCGCAGGTGACAGGATCAACCAGCACACCGCTAGATTCTGGATCACCCAAGGAGAGTCCTAAAGAGATTCAGCGAGGCCAGCAGGATCAGATCATCCCATCCTTCGATGATGATCATCGTGAATAGCTATCCCTAGGAGTAAGTTCAACTGAATGAGCAGATCAATGACGTGCAATATACTGGAGATGCTGCAACCTGGGCAACTGAAATTAGCGGCAACGTACAGGATCATGTTATACGCTGTATAACATGATCCCACGCACCGCATAACACACGGTGCGAAGGGACACCTAGCTCGCTACGCAGCGATTGAGCAGACGTTGCGTTATTGTCGAGAATACTTGCTGACCCGTAGTTTCTCTAACCACTCTGAACCTCGATAAGCAATCCTGGACTCATCAGGGAAAGAAGTGTTCCCAAGGTGATATGCGTAACGTGCAAAGTCCTGCTGGATAGCGGCACTGCTCTCGACTCGAGAGCCCTACGGCAGGGCTGTGAGTAACCCAAATAGACTGCGCAAGTTATGCATCACTGATGCGTAAGCTGCGCAAATGTGTACTGACTCGCACTCAGTGACTACTAAGTGTTGGCAACATGTCAACACCGTCGACTCGATGGGACGTTCAAACGTGGCCGGAGCTACGTTTAAAATTGTGCAGGCCATTGTGAACTTGGTGATGCAATACTAAGCGCAAGGTGATGACGAAGAGTCGGACGGTTCTTGCTTCGCTGGAGAGTTCTCACTCCTCAGAGAACCATCGGAAAGCATGATCGGGCTCTACGCGGTGTTGATTAATTTTGATAGTTCTATATATTGGAATTAGACCATTAGTTCACTATGGAATGTATGTATGATTTCTGTTGTGGAAAGACGGTGGCATCGGGAGAGCACAACGTATGTGAGTCTATATAAAGATCCATGATGACGTCATAGACACTACTATTACACAATAGCCTACTGTCAAATGCATCATGTCGGAATCTTCCGAACACGACACGCCGGTTTGAAAGATCATCTCAACTCGAAACCCCAGTGGATTTCTATCTCGGATTGCCAAGCTCGTGACCAGTTTGATGGTGATGGTCCAGCAGGTGACCGACCAATTTTTGCGGTAGAAAGAAGAAAAGTGAACCTCTGGATAAAATATACCAACGCCGTAATGCTAATGGTCCATTAGTAATAACAACGGCACAACTTTGTTGATGACGAGGCTGGACGCTAATACTACTTATCTATTATCATAATGACCATAAGAATGATGCTTAGTCGAACGTCTGTTCGAAGATGCTATTCGGCTTGTGATATTTGACCTTTTCACCACCTTACTCATACAACAAGGAGATATCGATGTAACAGTCAAAGGTCCACACTGCGAAATCCGTGGTGGGAATGTTATATCCGAGAATGCACCCTGGGCTTTATTCATCGCAGTGACAGATGCGTCCACATACGCGAGTCATAACTGAGTCCGCAGATATGGATTTTTGACTTGTACTGCAGCAGTGGCATCAGCTCTGCTCGTGGCCTTGACCGTGCCAATCTGAAGAACACACACGTTAGTGTACAATGTGCGCTACGATGCATACAGATGTCATCTGTATTAAGAGCTCCTTCCCGCCGTCGACGTCTTTACCACTACTGAGACGAGCCCTGGGGATAAAAACACCCACATCGATCACCGAACCCTCATCTAACTCGATGTGTCGTGCTGTATTCCCCTCTGCATGAATGTCATCATTGACGGGAAATGGGTTTGCCCGGAGAACTTGAAGTTCCAGAGTAGGATTACAGCGCGTACAAGCGCCATTTGAGCGCATCAGCTTGCCCGAGTGGCGATCAGTGCTGGCCAAATTAGAGTTTTGGAGGGCTCTCGGCGTACACAGGCAGACGGAGAGTACCAAGGTCCACGTTGATGAAAGTGTCATTCACCAACGAAGCTTTGGTGTAGGCAGAGACGACCAGATAGATCACTGCGATGTTTATACCCATCGTGAACAGCATCCAGCAATAAGAGTTTACTGCTAACGAAAAAAGCCAATGACTGTCAAGTGCTTTACACAACTCGTGTGTCGAGGGGAAGTCCAAGGCAGCTCCCATCGTGAATCAACTACGCGTGTGGGTGTGGGGCAAGCCCCGTCACGTGTCGAATCGCCCACAACTGAGGGGGTCGCGTGGTATGAGTCCCTCAGCTGCGCTCTAAATTTAAGAATGTCTAAAGCTCCGGAATATCGTGCTTCGAGTTGAGTAGTACTTAGTCGTACTGGATAATGCCTAAAACTGCGACAAACTTGAGACCGCTTAAACTCACGAACGTCAATGTCACAGGCCCAGCCCACGCGGACAACTCCTGCTGATAGCTCGCGTGTCAGCTAGTCTCAGCTTTATCTGAACAACCGAAGGTTCTTCAACTCTTATTGAGTAGGTGAAGCTTAAAGTGGCGTCTTCATCAGCAGACCGTAACGGTGAAGTTTGAGTAGCGATCTTGTCAATGCGTACACAAACTTGATGATAGGTGTACTCTCAGCTCGACCACTACGCTAGTGTGATTCATATCATGCACGCTGGAACATCAGATTATTCTCGGCGTTAGTCGTTTACACTTAACACCTCGACAGGTTCATAACAGTAACACTCATAACAGTAACAGCAATGCAGACATGACAAGGCGACCTCGAGGCCTTCATACTCGACTGAAAGCTAGTTCTTTGGAGGCTCGCGACCGCACCTGGAAGATTCCTCCTTTTTCGCTACAAATCCCTTTGGGAGACCTACCTGACGTATCACCACTATGATAGCGAATACCTGAGAGAAAGAAGGTACAGCGGGAGGCTCAGCCGAGTGCGGACGTACAATGGCTATGAACACGACCATCGTGGATTGCTTCACGACGAATGTCCCGGAGTTGACCTTGTTCGTGTCATCTGGATACGTAATGGTTTTGACCAGGCGCTTGGAATTGATGATCGTTGGAGAGCTCCGGACGAGGTCCGTATTCTGAAATGGGAGAGTTCACAATGGAATGGTGACTCTTGAGTTCACCCGTCTCTGACTGGTCTCATCTTTGGCTGTGGGATGAGAGTTCATCTGACCTCTCTTGTCCTCATCCTCGACAACCCCGACGGACCGCTTCTCCATAGTGTAGTCCCAAGGATGGTCATCCACGGTGTGAGACCAGTGAGGGTCCGACAGGTGGTCCCAGGGGTGCTCCTCCAGATCATGTTTCCAAGGCGCCTCTTCCACCAGAGGCAACCGGTGTTGATGATCCCGCTCACTCCCCCAGAGATGCCTTTCTAGCTCACGCGACCAATATTGATCTTCTGCTCGGTGATCCGAAGGGTGGTCCTCACTTCCGTGATACCAGGGACGGTCCTCGGTCTTGTGGTTCCACGGATGGTCATCCGCCTTGTGATTCCAAGGGTAGTCCGCGGCCCTACGGTCCCATGGATGGTCCTCCACTCTGTTGTCCCATGGATGGTCCTCCACTCTGTGATCCCAGGGGTGGTCCTCCACTCTGTGATCCCAGGGGTGGTCTTCCGCTCTGTGGTCCAAGGGATGGTCCTCGACCTGGTGGTCCCAGGGGTGGTCCTCCGCTCTGTGGCTCCAAGGATGGTCCTCGGTCTTGCGGTCCCAGCGGTGGTCCTCGGTCTTGCGGTCCCAGAGATGGTCCTCAGTTTTGTGATCCCAACGGTGGTCCTCGGCCTTGTGGTCCCAGGGGTGGTCCTCCACTCTGTGGTCCCACGGATGGTCCGCGACCTGGTGGTCCCAGGGATGGTCCTCGTGGTGCCAAGGACTGCTCTCTGCCTTGTGGTCCCAATGATGGTTTCCACCGTCATTCATCGATTGATGTCCCCTCCTCTCTCTCCACCGACTTCCATCCCGCGTCCACTCTTGACCACTTCACGGTTCCAATGAGAGTCTTCCTCTTCCACCCTTCCTTTCTCATGGCCACCATGGTCCAGCTCCCACTCGTTGGGGTCAAAAGCCTCCTCAGTGTGTCGACGATAGAGTCCTTCAACGTAGTCGTGAGCGTCGCCGTGTTTCAACTTGTTGAGAAACCCAGGATGGTAAAACTCTACTTCCTTCAGAACGTCTCTGAAGTCACTCGAGTGACCGTGTGTATCGAGTAGTCTCATCAAGTCCGCAAGACGCTCAGTGTTGTGTTCACCAGGATGGTGTTCATGGGAATCGGGGAAAAGGACCCGTCGGAAGAGGTCGAAGGCGGCCTCTTCCAAGTGACCAGGGTCTCTACCAGATGGTGGGTGACCGTTTGAGTGTTCTTCTTCACGATAAGGTTGGCCTGGCTCGTATGGCATATATTCTTTAAAAAGTCAGACAGTGTTCATGTCGGTGGACTTCGGAATTAAAGTTATCGATTAGAATGGCGAGCGCGGTCTACGTCAACTTTTCTCGATGTCTGTGAGTGTTTGGCGTGTTCAAGCTTCGGAAAGGTGATCGTTGCGACAGAACTACAATGAGGCACTCCTTCCCTTACTGCAACGCTGACTTTTTCAAGCTCTAGTCGATTCTCGTCAGGACTATTGATCGTTGTTCTTCCGACTGAAGTGAGTCCTCTGGGATAACACTACTACCCTAATAATGCTAGCGAGCCGAAATGGTCTAAGATTGGCAGCTGCTCCGTTTGCTGCGGTATCGGCGGCAAGAGCCTTCGCAACCTCCTCTGCATCTGCGCAGACGGCAGGCATGGTATCTTCTCGATTTGGCTGGCAGAGAGCGAGAGAAGACAACAGGAAGAGACTAGCGGTAAGAGGACCATACAGACCCCTGCCCTCACTTGGTCCTTCAGATGGTCTTCGCTGGCAGTGCCGCTCTTTTTGCGGGGGCTCTGGCGGTCAACGAGTCCTTCACAAGGCACTTCAGTGAGTGTGAAAACAGCATGCCCAAGGAGGATCCAATGTCGGTCTTCGGGATGGTAGACGGAATAGGTTGGAGGGTTGGTCGCAGGTATCGCAGCAAGGAGAACAAGCCCGTTCAGAAGCCTCATGAAGGGGAGCCTCATCACGAGGAGATCACTGTATTTGCTGGTAATGGGGAGTAGGTTGGTATCTTAGCACGCTCTATGAAAGATACAGATTAGGTCGGTTGCGGGCCTTTTGGGATAGGGCGTTCTGTTGTCAGGTAGCGCCAACAGGAAGCTGGCGGAGAGCATCTGCGAACACCTTGGCACTCGCCTCGGCCGAGTCGCCCTCGGTCGCTTTGCTGACGGTGAAGTTAGTCTGCGTATCCAAGAGAGCATCCGCGGCAAAGATGTGTATCTCGTCCAACCCACCTCCCCTCCTGTCAACGAGAACCTCATGGAGTTGCTTCTTATGATCTCAACATGCAGACGGGTAAGGCGGAGGTCATACGCACATCTCCCATGTGGTTTATTGGTAGGCCTCGGCGAAGCGAATCACAGCTGTAGTACCTTACTACGGTTACGCTAGACAAGATCGTAAGATGAGCAGTCGC
>NW_003216433.1:7637-11202 GCF_000006405.1 Perkinsus marinus ATCC 50983
GGTAGCGACTGCATTATCGTGGATGATATGATTGATACTGCCGGCACACTCTGCGAGGCGGCTAGAGAGCTCAAGAAGCACGGCGCCTTGCGTGTCTTCGCATTTGCAACTCATGGTCTTCTCAGTGGCCCAGCAAAGGTGACCAATATGACCCCGATCGGGGAAAACGAGACAGTCTCTGTTCAGGCGCGCATTCAAGCGTCCCCATTGGAAGAGGTTATTGTTACTGATAGTATCCAACACAGCCCTGAAGACTCCAAGGAATGCCCTAAGGTGAGTTTCCTCCCAGTGGCTGCTCCTTTGATGGTACTCCTCCTCAGCTCACACAGTTGTCGATCGCTGTGCTTATCGCGGATGCCATCCGTCGCATCCATCAGAAGGAGAGTCTCCATGACCTCTTTGGTGTAGCCCCCGACGCGTAGTTGTGATTGAAGTAGCGGCGTGCTAATGTTTACGAATTGTCTTGTTGCAACTTGAGTGATGGTATCAGCAACAGCTGCTCTTCCTAGGATAGTGGTTTCACTGCAAAATCGATTTGTGTTGAGCATCGCTCAGTTACAATTCTTTGCATTGGATTCGGATGGAGCTCTCACAGGCTTACTGGTTGTTGAGCTTATAATACTCAGCGTGTTGTGCGAGTGGTTCGTCCGAGCCTTTTTAGGAAGTTTTCAGTTGCAACGCCTCCGCGTAGCAGCCTTTGCAATGTGAATAGGGAACGGGTTTCCGCTACCTTGAACGTTGATATCGACACTTTTTACTAAAGGAAAAGGCCTCACTTTCATGATATCTCGTGGCGCGTGAAAAGTCACTCGGAAGGGGTGCTGTCCTCTTCCTACTGTGTCTGTGATCATCTCTCTGACTCTAACACAATACTCATTGCAGCATAACAACATACAACGAATAGAAGGACGTCCAAGCACATGTCCAGCACCATTGAAAACAATCTGGTAGATTCATTCTGGTGACGAGTCTGTAAACTCGATAGTTTCCCAATCTCTTGTGGGAGGGGGGAGCCGTACCACCTTCCGGCTAGTCCTCGTGACTCGCTGGAGTGGCAACGGAGGAATTTCAAAGTGCTTCTGAAGAGCGACTTTCTTCTCAAACTTGCCATCTTGCATTTCCTCAACGGTCGTCAATGATTTCCTCCCGGCCCCACTGAATGTCTTCCATGACTCGGGGCTCTCGACTTGGGCCGGCCAATGTTCATCATTGTCATGCCGAAGGATGGACGGGTTGGAAACTGTGCTGACTGCAGGTTGCTGTATAGGCGACGTCAGCTCTTCACAGGGGGATGGACTGCCATCAGCTTGCTTGCCACGCTCACTTTCGGACCTCGACTGGGCCTCTTCTGTATCTTGCTTGCTCAACCCTAATACTCGAACATCTTCAGACCGCACACCACCATCAAACTCCTCCACAACATCACCGACCGCCGACAACTGCCGACAGAAGGATGCGGCCTCCTCAGTGACAGCAAGCTCCTCCTCCTCCTCCTCCTGCTGCTGCTGCTGCTCATGTGCCGTATCGAAGACCGATACCTCAAGCCGACCCAATTCCGCCACAATATGTCGAGAGATTTCCTTTGCCGATGAGTAGTCAATGTCCTCGCGAGTCTCGAGATTTGCGCCACTCGCTGTTCTCATCTCTCCCTCTTCAACTCCCCATTTGAGCTCCGTAGGGGCCTCGGCTGTGAGGCTGGGGTTAGATTTGAGAGTATCCACTGACGATTGAGAAGACAGCTGGGAGACCCTCTCACCAATGGCCGTCATAGTCTCATTAAAAGAGGGATGTGGTGATCCTAAGACGTTACCGGGTACATCCGTGTTATCACCTTTCAACGGCCCTTCCGCTGATACTCTCTCCTCGTTCTCCGCTTCAGCACTGACCCTGTCAGCCTCCTCACTAATTTCGCCGGCCTCCTCACTGACCTCGGTGGTGCCCTCACTGACCTCGGCGGTCTCCTCACTGACCTCGGCGGTCTCCTCATTGACCTCCACGGTCTCCTCACTGACCTCGACAGTCCCCTCACTGACCTCGGCGGTCTCATCATTGACCTCGACAGTCCCCTCACTGACCTCGGCGATCTCCTCATTGGCCTCCGTGGTCTCCTCACAGACCTCGGCGGTTCCCTCACTGACCTCCACGGTCTCCTCACTGACCTCGACAGTCCCCTCACTGTCATCGGTGGTCTCCTCATTGACCTCGACAGTCCCCTCACTGACCTCGGCGATCTCCTCATTGGCCTCCGTGGTCTCCTCACAGACCTCGGCGATCTCCTCATTGGCCTCCGTGGTCTCCTCACAGACCTCCACGGTCTCCTCACTGACCTTGTCAGCCTCCTCACTGACCTCGGCGGTCTCCTCCCTACCGCGGTAACTCTTCTCCTCCATAGGTGAGTCGCATACCTGGAAACAGGTCATGGCAAATCAACCGATACAAGCATGATCCACATATTCGGACCGGTAAAGGCTCACCTCCCCCACTCTACGGGCTCGACGAGCCACTGAGACGCACAACCGCCGCAAGGCATCACTGACGACGTTACGCATCTGAAGGGATGATCTACTCCAACCTGCTGACCTTCGCCCTCCCCAGCCTACCACTGAGTGAATCGTCTTCTCCATCAGCCTCGCCCCCTCACGTTTCCTCATCACTGCCTTCTCATGCCTCTCCTTCTCATCAACTAGAGCCCGATAGCCCATACCAATACTTCGCCGAGCCACCACAAGGGCCAGCCGCCTCAAGGAGCTCCTCCGAGCACCCGAGAGTCTATCTGCGTACCTCAGGAGTGCATCCCCAAGGATCCTAGTACAGTTAGAAAGTGTCCTTTGCTCCACCCTAGCCATCTGAGCATGGCAACTGAGGATTCGGAATGCACGAGCCTGCCTAGCTGCCACAGCTGACTTTAATACTCGACCGAACTGGTCAGAGGCTTTGAGCTTGCTGACTTGCACCGTCCCCTTCACGAGTTGCCTCCAAGTGAAGAAAGCCCATCTACGTCTGACTCCGGCCTCAACCGCATTCACCAATTGCAGAGATTTCTCCCGCACATCTCCCTCCGAGTCCCTCCGAAACCTCTCAAGGACCTCATGGTGCATCCTCGCCGACACAAAGGAGGCGTATTGTTCACCTCGCAGCTCTGCCACAGCGTCGCTCAACGCCGCTACCCAAACATTCCTTTCTCTAGGAGAGCCAGCGAGGAACTCAACCCGAGCGATGGGCGATGCGGGCCCTCCCTGGCATCCTTTGACGTATCTGAGGACAGCAATCAACACTGAGTTTGTTCGAGTATGAAAACGTGATCGTAACTATGCTAATGTACATCCTTGCGATTCCCATTTCCACGAAGCCCAACGATTGATACCAAAAATCCAAAAGCCCCAAACCAACTTTATTGTAAATCTTCGATCGACTCGGTCGCTGTGGGAGAATGGTCCCTTCTCAACCGCTTCAATGCTGCTGAGACGTAGGACGAATTTTGGTCTCGCGTCGGCTTCGGACGAAAAACAGAGAAAGAAATTCTGCATTATAGCTGCCCACTCTCCCATGTAATGGGGTAGGAGGA
>NW_003216433.1:11302-15568 GCF_000006405.1 Perkinsus marinus ATCC 50983
AAAGGGTATGAGGTAAATGGTATGATGTGTACGGTAGAATAGAGGTTGAGACAGCTAAATGAGGCAACGAGAAAGTTTAGCAATGCTCAATGCCTGTTGCATAGACTCCTTGTCGGTGTAGAGCAGTTGAAATAAGTAATGGTTGATATCCGTAGGGGGGGATGCTAACCGGGAAATGACGGGGATGATGTTGCAAGAAGGCCGGGCATGAGAGTAGTAGGTGTTGTATTGAGTGCGGAGCTCTATGACATGCTGGGCATGTAGAGGGTCGGGTAAATGGGAGCACACCAAGCCGTAGGCGGTACAACAGACTCTGGTCGTTGCGGGTGAAGGTGTGTAGGGCATCCGTATTCCAAGAGTAGCGTAGATGAGCGGCCGGAGACTCTGGTACCGGTTCTCCTGGCAAAGGTGAGCATTCCTCGTGCAGGCGATGGCGTTGTTGGAGATGGAGGCGAGCGAGAGTACTACTCCACGTTGCTCGAATGACTTATATTTAATTGACACTAGAAAGATCGATAGCACGTAATATAGCTAAGTGGGGACTAACGCCGTCATCGAGCCATCCTCGGTGATCACACTCGTAGAGTGGATGTATGAGTGATGGCAAGCCGGCCCCAGTTTCGATCTGGCCAACCTTGGCCAGTGACCCCCACGCCACGATCAGGCACTGGGACCAGTGGGGGCGGTCTGTGGCGGCTGCGTCCACTGAAACAACACGTGTTGGTTGGAAAATGAGGGAGAAAATGCGGTGTGCAGGGATCGAACCCGGGAATGATTATGCGTGCGGGAAATTTATGCGGAACGCCCAGTATGAATTTTAGTAAGTAGTTGCAGTATCTCTCGCCTATCGTATTTGAGATTTTGAAGGTGGCTAAGGTGTAGGATATCAACCTTGCTCTGTGGGATGACGGGAATAACCCTCATAAAATTGAGTGAACGTATGCATCTAGGCTCATGAGGTGGTGTGAATGCTGAGGAGTACTGAGAGTATCCGGCAAGGAGTAGGAGAGCTGACATACATCTTCTATCGACTTCATCATAATATTCATTTTCATAACATCTATTGTTGAGTTAGTTCACGTAAGGGTGAGCACACAGCTGCCTTGTAGGTGCTCTCGGTCATGTCCAGCAAGGAGGCAACCGGCAAAAGAGAGCCTCCATCACCAGCGGGCACGGTCAGCAGTAGTGGTGGTGGCGGTGTTGAGTCAGCGAGAATAGAAGCTGATAAATTCGAGATGACTTCAATTCAAAAGGTTCGAGAATCATCATAAATGGACAACTCTGATGAGATTGCGCTATTGCTAGGCTGTTGAAATCGTCCGTGAGGTGCCGGCTGATGCACCCGAGGAGCTATCGAGGCGGTTGCTGGCGGCCTTAGAGGAGTCTCTAGACATGTGCATTGGCGAGCTGGCTAAGGAAGGGTAGTTATATAAGAGGTAGTTGCTGTCCATGTTCCGTTGTAGATCTTCGAAGACCACGTGTCGGTGGAGACCTATAGTGCCCATATCGGACACTTACCTTAGTCTGATGCCAGCCCAAGGGTTAGCTAGTGCGGTCGAGGTGAGGAAGGAGGAGGTCGGCAGGATTTGATGGAACTGAACAGGTGGTGTCATCTCGTATACTATCAGCAAGACGGTTCCTACATGGTAGAGTGGAAAGCAGAGTGAGTGCCCTGCCGGCCACAGCGACAGAAAAGGAGGTGAACTATGGGAGTATCTTAGGTTCACTCGACATGGATTCAAATTAGGTCAAGATGGCAGCTACTGGGGACTCCTCCTTTACTTTGCAAGTTGTGATGGTATTAAGTAGAGCGCTGGACAGGTTGGACTCATCGAGGCCTCAAGATTGGGCCACTCGGGCTAAGGCTGCGGGGTAATAGCAATGTTGGCGTGGGAATATATGTTCGCTTGCCTCAGCTGAGCTCGGGAGTTTTCTCACTAAGTATAAGAGTTAACATACGAACTCGAGTAGAAATGCACATAGCTCAATAGGAATATACCAAAATTTCCTCAGAATCTTCATATCGTCACCGACACATGCGGTTGACCATATGCGTTTTTCCCCAGGAATGATGCGTTTGCTTTCCTCAGCTGAGCTCAGGAGGAGTTTCCTTACTTATTATAGAAGTTTATATACGACTTCGAAAAAGAGTGTACACAAATCGAGAAAAATTTCCCAAAATTTTCTCAGACTTTTAGCCTATGTTGATCTTTGCAACTTCCAGGTCAATCGAGGATATTCTCCCGATGGACCTCAAGGCTCTTTGCCACGTTTACAGGACGCCTTTTAACGGGCATTGGACTACCATCGATGCGTCATTGGCTGCCCAGAAGGATCCAGAGTAGTATACCCTTCTCAGCCGCATAGTAGCACGCTTCGTTTGCTTGTAGTGCGTCCAGCGTCAGCGAGGAGGAAATGAAAAACCTTTGGGAACTGTGGGAGCGCATATGGCCTGGCGATACGAAAAACTTATCGGAAAAAGAAAAGAAGGATTGCGTGGTTGATCTGATGAAAGTAAGCTTGTTATTTCAGGCGAAGAATTCACCTATAGTTTACTTAGGCGAGAGCGTTCATATCGCAAATACAGTATGCACTTCGTCAAATGCCAGAACGGCCACAGGAGACCTCGGGACCGTTTAAGACGCCTTCTGATGTCAAGCAACTCACAAACGACCTCCGCAACGCTGTGTATTCCGTTTTACATGTGGGGAAGATCTGTTGGACTTTCTGTTGATGTTGTTCGGATGGTCAGGTTACTAAGCCCGGGGCAGTAGGAGAGCCTAATGCTATCAAGCGTGCTGACGTCCCTGTTGAGTGAGTAGTAGTGGAGTAGGTGTTCCTGGGAGGTTTCGTGTTAGATTTTCTGTCCAAGCTGCGAGTCTTCCGGAGCTGGCCTTGGCCCTCACAGACTATACGGTGATGCGGCGGATGGCAGCACATATTCTCATCAAAGCCCATAGTGCTTGCAACCGTATTTGGGACTGCAAGAGGGTGAGCTGGAGGAGGTCTCGGGTTCGACCCTCGCATGTGTCATTTTTCCACGAACAGGACACCCCGGACTTCCGAGCACAGCTGCAACACCGAAGAGAAGTGTTCCATCCAGTCGTTGATCTACGCCGTATGATCCACAACGTATTCGGGTCGAGTTTCTCTAGTCTAGCCGACTACCTCCTGCGGAAGGAGACCCATTGGTTGGGCTGGAAAGGCATTGCTGTGAGCAAAGTACTACTACCACTTGGGAAAGCCGTACAGGTGGTGACTTCCTCATTCAGGAAGTTTGCGGTCCATTTTTGCACTCCACGCACAGGGAAAGATTCGGCACGCCCTGGCCACCCTCGTGTCAAACTAAGGCTGATGTCGTGATCGGTGATGATACATTACCAACGAAGAGGAAGAGCGCTGACCGATCCAGTGGTAGGGTAGCTGCGGTGACACCCTTGGTGACACGTTTTTATAGAGTCTCCCTCTCCTCCTCCCTCGAAGAGAACGCGACATAGTAAGGCTGTCCCTAGGCATGTCGAGAGGATGTTGCAGATGCTACATGAAGCGGTGAGTTCCCCATGTTGGAATATATGCTCGCTCTCCTCCTCAGCTCAGCTCAGATGTTTTCTCACTAGTTATACAAGCTTACATATGAATTTGGGTAGGAGCATACAGGAATCAACGAGAATCACCCAAAATTTCCCCAGAATTTTCATTTGTAGTTGACCGTGTGTATATTTTTTCACACTGGTGGCTTCATTAGAGTTTCACAACCCGTTTTACGTGAAGTAGAGCGTAAAACTCGATGAAAACGCGATATTCGCGTGAACTAGTGTTTTTCATATCACTAGGGTGAAACTCCGATGATTGCCGTCCATAGAGTTGTTCATGCAGGCGGATGCTTCGGCTGTCTCCCCGTACGCGCCCTCCCCCGAAAGTAGTCCGGCTGGCAGTGACGAGGAAGTAGAGGAGGAGAGTCAGTGTGAAGTAAGTGTCAGCGGATGTGTGTAGTTGGTGAATTTCGGAAATTTTCAGAAGTACATGAATAAGGTGATGCAACACGACGATCCTGAGGAGGGCATTGAGGAGGACTATCGCTGCTACAACAACAAAATATTCCAATGGCAGCTACGGAGGATGCTGGCCCGATCGGTGAGGTTTTTGACAAGTCCTCGTGGGGAAGTGATATTCTCCTTAGCACATTGAGTGCTATAACAAGAAGGCTGCGCCGGTTAGCAATGACGCTGCTAAAGATGAGCTTATCGAACTCGTGTATCGGTTGAA
>NW_003216433.1:15668-20553 GCF_000006405.1 Perkinsus marinus ATCC 50983
CATTGTGATCGATTATCGCGCACTTCCCTCACAAATTCGGATTCGAGGGGCTGAAGTGTGTTGTTGGTAGTTGACTTTAACAGCATGGGGTGCGGGTGCTCCACTCCTGAAACTATTGATGATATCGTATCGCACCACGTAGCTGCTGCAGACAGGCCCAAGCGGCAGAAGGCCACCGAGAGGACTCCTTCTACTACGGCTAGGAAGGTAGGGGGATGGGTAGGGAAAGGGGGAAGCAGTGGAGTTTCATCCGTTTTACGTAGAGTGAAAAACGCGATATTGGCGGTGATATGCAGTAGTAGTGAAATATGTTCTTCACTAGTGTTTTTCATATCACTAGAGTGGTGAAACTCCAATATTGTAATATACGTTCAACAGACACTAGGAGTTTTTTCGCTAATAATGTGCGAACTAGGGTGGAAAGGAAGAAGAATTTCCTCAGAATTTTCATATTTCCTCCAACATTTGTGGTTGCCCCTGTGCATATTGCAATCGGTGGGAAGTGTTGAAGTTGTGGTAGGATGATAAGAAGCGGTATCGCCACGAACTAGCGGTTACAGCAGAATATCAGGACACGGCGAACGCAACAGGTGAGGGAAAAAAGGGAGAAAAATTTCGTGGTAAAATTTAAATTTTGATCAGCACTCACCAACAGGGCGAAGTTGGAGCTGATGGAGCTTACGTCGCGTCATGTTTCTGATGGGCGAGATGACACTGAGAGTAGCAGCTTAAATTCTGAAGCTGTTTTCATAGACCTCACAGTAGTACTCGTACTGCCTTACCAACGTGGAAGGGCTCATCTCAGGTGCCGGTGAGGTCTGCAAAGGCGGAGCTTATGGCAATCCCAGGGACGAGTTCGGAATTCTCTTACGATGTGTATAGTTTGCAATCTAAGGAGGAAGAAGTATTACGGGAGATTGTACGGCCGGATGAGAAGGGGTAGGTGGGGAGGTGGTGGTGATGAAGTTTGGTAATGTGGAGTTTAGGTCGCCACTTGATGCAGCAGCAGATGAGGATAAGGAGAGGTAGGTCCTTGTCGGGGTGGCGAGGGTGATGAGGAGTGGAGCGTTGGTTAGGAAGGGAGGACGGGTGCAGCAAGAGGAAGAGGAAGAGGAGGCAGTGGATGTGGAGGATGTAGTGGTTGAGGAGGGGTAGTAACGGGGAGGGGGGTACTACACAGTGGTTAATAATAGGTTTATGCTACTACTCTTATTACACTGTTGTTAATAATAATAGGTTTATGCTACTACTCTTATTACACTGTTGTTAATAATAATAGGTTTATGCTACTACTCTTATTACACTGTTGTTAATAATAATAGGTTTATGCTACTACTCTTATTACACTGTTGTTAATAATAATAGGTTTATGCTACTACTCTTATTACACTGTTGTTAATAATAATAGGTTTATGCTACTACTCTTATTACACTGTTGTTAGTAATAATAGGTTTATGCTACTACTCTTATTACACTGTTGTTAATAATAATAGGTTTATGCTACTACTCTTATTACACT
Organism: Perkinsus marinus ATCC 50983; assembly: GCF_000006405.1. NCBI lineage: Eukaryota > Perkinsozoa > Perkinsida > Perkinsidae > Perkinsus > Perkinsus marinus. Next base: position 17,189 of record NW_003216433.1, read on the forward strand.
GTTGTTAATAATAATAGGTTTATGCTACTACTCTTATTACACTGTTGTTAATAATAATGGGTTTATGCTACTACTCTTATTACACTGTTGTTAATAATAATGGGTTTATGCTACTACTCTTATTACACTGTTGTTAATAATAATAGGTTTTCCTTTCAGTACACCTCCTCCCCCTCCTGCCTCCCCTCCGGTTCATCAACTACCAAGGACACAGCCTACCCATCTAGTCAGCCAGGAGCTGCTGCTGGTGGCATCGTCGTCGTCGTCGTCTTGAACTAGATGCTTCACCCTTGTATAGGTTGTTTCCCCTTAACGACTACCAATTTTGTAGTATTTGCCCACCTCCCAGGACTCCTTGTTGGGTTGTCAATGAGGTTGTAGGGCCCCTGGGGTATACCATCTTTTTGACAACTCAGGAGGCGAGCATGGAATGAGTGGTCCAGATTTGTCACTAAATCTGTGTAGTAGTAGTTGGTGTTGTTGTAAGATGATTGGGGTCTCGCAGAAGAGGACGGACACCGCTTATGGGAACTCGTTGGTGGCTCGGAGGGAGTTTACTCGACAGCAGCAGAAGCATAGGGAAACGATAAGGAAGATTCGCTCTAGCATAGGTCAGTCCGGACCTATTTTGTATCTTACTAGCAGCAACCTAAGATACTCGGCCTCCTGCTGATCAAAGACACCTTACGCTGTATGGTCGGGACTATTATGCTAGGAAGCGTAGGAAGGGGCGGCGAGGAAGGGAGGCGTAGTAGAGGTTACTGTAGGTCAAATTAGGGAGTATGCTAACAACGATTTCAAGATGATAAGGAGTATTGCTCGAACTATGCGGCGAGCACCAGAGTTGTTGGTGGGTGTGATTCGAAAATGGAGTGGTACGATAATCATCTCTACAGGGGTCCTCGCGGAGGTCGGGGCCTGTGAGCTTGAATAGGGATAGTAGGAAGAAGGAGCTGTCGAGAATTACAGCGGTAGGGATGAGTGGGCCCTCTGGGGGGAAGGTGGGTATCGTTTTAGGATAACCATGCTATGTTGGACCGCTTGGAGAGGCTGAAACCCTCTTACAGTGTGGCTCATTTGGAGCAAGACTACTTTAGGCAGATGCGGTAGTAAGGTGGTGGGGGGGGCGTTAAGATTTGTGGCGAAGGTGTGGTATCAGCTGAATGAAATATTTGGTGGTTGTATAATTTTGGTGATGATATGAAGTTCACATAGAGAGAATCGACTGTTTTTACTCGGGAAAAAACGTCCGGAAATGTACTAGTGGGAGGGGGTGGAATTTTATATGGTAGGTATATGGTCCAGTCTTGCTCCCATGCGTATAACCGAGGAGGTCGACACCATCCGTTGATTGCTAGATTGCGAGCTCGAGAAGACGCAGCTAGGTGAGGCACGGCTCTTGACGCTTACCCGGGTGGCTCGAGTAGGACGGTTACTGGCAGCTTCGGCTGCTATTTGATGCTGTAATTGAAATAGATCTCCTCTGCTAAGGAGTGGGCTCGCGTGTTGGCTTTGCATTGATATGAACTGGAAATGTTGGTAGGCGGAAATATTTAGAATATGACGATTAGTATCGACTTGAAAACTCTGGTAGCTAGCATGCGGAAGGAATCATTCATCAACAGTTATATACGTCTTGATTGAGCGTTGTGCAGGGCATTAGAGCTAGCCCGGCGGCATCGTTTGAGGAGGAGGCGGAGAGGTCTCTCAATGGGAGTAAGTCGACACCGAACTTAAGGAAGGGGGGCCTCGAGGTGGGTATTTGGGAGGATAGGGTGTTTTCAAGGGATCTACGTTGAGAAGTACAGGGCGTGTAGGGGGCCGTAGCGAATCGGAATGGACTGGGAATGATGAAGATGTGATGAAATGTTGTTGGTCATGCGAAACTGAGCCGGGTGGGAAATGATCTGGGAGGTCAAAGCATTCCCCTGTGATGGGGAGAGAGACTTCTGGAGATGCTCTGTCCCGTATTATTAGGTACCGCCGTCGGCAGCGTCATCGTATGTCTCCTACTCTGAGCCAATACCATGCACTATCGAGGATGTAGCCAGAGTAGTGGTAGAAGATGTATTGCATGCTGTTCTGCCGACTGAAGGCATGGTTGAAAGCAGGTGGAGGTATGCGCCGTCATCATCGCTATTGGGGAGCTGTGGCTTTGCCTCAGGTGTTCCGGACGGGAGGAGGACTCAGAAGAACAGCAGTGGGAATTCCCTTATCGGGTAGGTTCGTGGCTGTGGCGTTTAGGGTGGTCCTTCTTAATCGATCAAGCTTGTGAATGCGTTCCTATGAACTATTGGTCGTTTCGCACTCGATAAGACGCTAGTAGTAGTTCTTTGAGGAAAAGCGGGTATGGCAGTGATACTAGGAGGGGGGCTATTGAGAAATGCCCATAAGTAGAAATCAAGTCTTCGAGTGCTTCTTGATCTAACACATAGCAATTATCGCCGATATGGGGGGTCTATCCGAGGCCATGTGCATGTGTCAGGCTACATCGTCAATAGCCGCTTCCTCTGTGGACGACAGCAGCGCCATAACGGATGAGCCGCATGTGGAAGAGCATACAGCCAGCAGGACTGTTGAAGACCTCATCGATGCCGCTGCGGATCTTTTCACGGATATGGATGGTACGTCTATCGATCTCTTCCCTGTGTGGCAGTCTTCATTCAACAGATGATGATTATTCTGTGGACTTCGAGGTGGAGGAAGAAGAAGAGTCTGTGGGGTAGCCGATTGTGACATCTGCCATGTCAAGTTGAACCTTTGTTGTTCGTGATTATCCATGCTTTGTGTGTTGAGTACTGTTAATGGTAGTTTGTTATCACTAGAACCCTACAGTAGTGATAATTGTATTTCCACCCTTTGTGTCAGAGGCCGAGCCTTCTGCATGCTGACAGGTCAATGAGGAGCTACTCGAGGGCTATGGAGCGTGGCTGAGCTGAGTTGGCTCCTCGCCTTCAGTGTGCTTGGCTCCTGTCCACGACTAGTCGACTTAGTCTGCTCCGCTCAGACTCTGGTGATGGTGCCTCAGGGGGCACTTGTGATTCCCCATAGTGTTGGATTGTTTTAGAGCGATGATCCTTTCACGGTTCAAGAGCATCCACGCAAATGGACAGTAGAGAGACATTCAATATAATAGTCAAGCATGTCTTCGCCACCACCGTCTGCTTGGTGCGAAAAGAGGTCAAAACACCCTTACTCAGAGACATTTGGAGCTCTAACGATAGACCTCGTCCTGTCACTCACTGCATTCTCCCTAGATCGAGTGAAGGGCGGTTCATCTTCAATAATCCCCCTCATCATCATCATCATCGTCCCGTGGTAGTTGCCTGGCCCCTTGGGGATATTTGGGGACCATCTGCCCCCCC
>NW_003216433.1:20653-23702 GCF_000006405.1 Perkinsus marinus ATCC 50983
TATAAGGAACGTTTCAATGACTTAAAGAAGGTGAGAGGCCTTTTTCGACGTTGATGTGGAGGAAGTGCGGTATGGTTGTCTTGGTCGTCAGTGGGTGTACATATCGGGCTCGGGGCTGTTCGAACTGCACCCGATAGCGTGCTTGACGTACCTTGATGTGAATGACGGTTCCCTACCATCTGATTTGGTGATGACCCCTGAGGAGGCAGCTGAGTGCTATGTCGCTCTCAAGGCTGTCATGCTGGATAAAAAGAAGGACACTAGGAGATCGGATAAGGATAGGGTGAGTCTGAGAAGTGTTTATGTGGGAGAGAGGTTCTTTTAGGAGCTCGTACATTCCCTGTTGGAGCCATTGGAACCTAAAATTTTCTTCAAGTTTGTGCGTGGGTGTATCAGCAAGAGACAATTCAGGTGAGAATTATGGTGAAGATGAAATTGGGAAGATGTTGGAATCAGATGGTATGAGAAGCAGTTGAGAGCAGCACTGTCGACGATGTTGAGGGAAGGTGTATGTGATTATGAGGACTTCAACGACGTCGTGGGTATTCTGCGTAACCCTAGTGCTCGGGGAAATCCTGTCGAGGAGAATAAGAAGTGGAGAAAGGTTGCTGGTAATAGTGATTGTTACGGTTGTTATGATCGTGGGAGGCGTAGTCGTGGGATGATCTAGAGTGTGGAAAGACTGTCTGAGATGATGACCATGCCCGTAGTGTGTATGGGAGGCTCTAGTGTATCGTACTTGCTAGAACCTGAGATATCCCTTCCTCGCAGCTGAGTTTCCTCACTAATCATAGGAGTCTATGTACGTGTAGGAGTGTTCAGAAACCAGCAAGAAATTCTTATCAATAACGCATGTGGTTGACCGTATGCATATTTTCACATATGTATTATCTCTCCTGCTCGACATAGGGTGTTTAGGTGAGGAGGATATTTTGTCTACTGACGCTTCCTCGTGTGGTGATGAGGAGACAGGAGTTGATAATGATGGAGTAGACCATTTGGCGCCGCAGTAATACCGTCGGGGGGATTTGAACCGGGGTCGTTGAGGTGGGAGTCTTGTGTCTTATCCAGTTTATCTGAACTTGGTCGAGAAGCGACCTATCTTCGTCCGGCACGTACTATCCAGCTCATACGGGATCTGCAGGAGCTACACCTCCTACCTACGCTGATCTTCAACTTCGACCGACACGACATTATGGTGGGTGGAAATTTGATTTTCGAGCGGCCGTGTTTATTAATTTTCCTGTAGGCGATGGTGAAAAGATGCACTCAGTACCTCGCTAAGCAACAGTATGCCAAGTATCACGGTAGCGAGGAGAGAGACCATCGAACTAAGATGGAGAATAAACGCCGAATGGAGGTCTACAAGAAGAAGGTCGAACAGGTGAAAGTGATGGAAAGGATGGTGAGCATGGGGGGGAGGCCTTGGATGATGTGCCCGAGGGGTGGTATGGAGAGAATTTATTTTTTTGTTTTGTGCAGAAAGCGAATGATGAGGATTTCGATCAAACGGTGTTGGACGAGTTGGTGCCGAAGCCTATCCCCGTTGAGGAAGAGTAAGATAGCAAGATTTAGCAAGATGGTAGTTTATAACATCATTGTAGGTATGATCCTGAGTTTTACTTCTGCGGTGTGAAGGCTATGAGCGATCCCGATGTTGAGGAACTTATCAAGAAATTGGAGAGAAAGTAGGAGAGCAAAAATGCAGGGACTGCCTCATTGCCTTGGTAGGTCCTCTTTCCCGAAGGTGTACATCGATGCGTTGAGGAGAGGTATTGGTATGCATCATGAGGGGTTGCCGGCTAGCTTTAGGAAGACTGTAAGGGGAGTGAGGCAGGACGTTGGGAGGAGGAGGGTGTTGTTGTTGTTAGGTTGAGATCCTCTTCCGTAAAGGCTTCTTGCAAGTGGTTGTTGCTACTGGTAGGTCATTGTTGAGATGTGTTCGGGGCTGTGAGGGGCTGTAATGTCAGGTACGCTAGCGTTGGGAATAAACATGCCCTGCAAGGCGACAGTCTTCGCGGGCTCATCAGTGGAGTTGAATGCTCTTATGTATAGGCAGATGGCTGGTCGCGCTGGAAGAAGAGGATTTGATTTGGTAAGGCATGCTCGCATGCTGTTTGGGACAGATAACGTTGTGTCAGTTGGGAAACGTCATTTTCTTCGACCTACCATTCAGCGATATAAGGCAACTCCAAGGGAGTCACGTGCCGTTCTTGAGGGGAGACTTCTCTCTAACGCCGACTCTGGTGGGGAGGGGGTTCTTGACGAAAGTGGAATACATATCCTCGACTGTGCGTGCGTGTACAAAAGTATGGCTCAAGCATGTTTTCTTTTCTATGGAGGGTAAATCGTCTACGATCAAAAACCATTTTGGCGGAAAAATGTCGCTTCCCGGAATTGAACCCGAGGTCTATGTGAATCAGCCGAGTCTTCGGCCAAAGGGCCTCCTAGCATAGGATGAGTCACTTGTGGCTTAATCGAGTTGCTTCGTCTAGCCATGGCAGGGAAAGTAGATGACAAGGGATTTGCATTATTATGCAAAGATATTATTCGAAGATTTGCTTTTGACTGCTGAAGCTTCGCTATTACTGATGTTTTACTGTCTGGCCTTATGACTTAGAAATGCCAGCCTTTATCAGCTGTAGCGTTGCTGTCTTTGATTAGTGCTCATTGCTGTAGGATTGTATCACAGTTGAAGGCTTGTAGATCGGGTGATCTCGCATCGGGAGGGGCGATCGGTGGTGTTAGGTCCTTCGGGCAATCCAATTGAGGCAGCGTTTGAAGGCAGAAGGTCGGCTCACAGTGGAAGCTGATAGGGCTATTATGACGATGATGACGAGGGCCTTGTACAGTAGCGAGATGAACCTGGCTAATGAGGTTTGTTATGTTAAAGTTGGCATGCATGGGAGAAGTGTGTCCTCAGACGGTGGTCCTGTTCCGTTACACTGTGGACTTCCTATTGAGGGAGCATCTTATTCGGCCTAATGGTGACCTCATCGGCTTGGCCCCGGTGGTGACGGCACTGTTCGAGAGGGAGCCTGATAATCTG
>NW_003216433.1:23802-26047 GCF_000006405.1 Perkinsus marinus ATCC 50983
TTGGAGGAGATATTAAAGCGATGAAAAAGGAGGAAAGGAAGGCTGATGAGACTACTCATGCTACGTAAATGCTCGAATCGGTTGGTCCTGTGTAAAGGGCGATGGTGTAGGTATAAGCTACTACAAGTACTCTCTTGCTTTGTATTGCCATGGCCACAGCTACGACACGCTAAGGATCGGGTGAGAAGGAGGGGCGTGAGAAGTGGTGGTGATGGTAGTGGTAGGTTATTGAGAAAAGGAGGAGGCATCAGCCGACAGCAAGTTGCCCGGTGCTCTATATGAAAGACCTCGAGCCTGAGTTCCGAGAGCTAGTACCGAAGTATAACGCTGCTGTTAAGGATGAGCTGCTTCGAATGGTAGGGGGAAGGGGTTGTGGTTAGCGAAGGAGAAGGAGTGTTTATCCATAGGCTGTGCTGAACTTCAAGATGAAGGGGAAGGTTGCTAACGATGAGCGCTCGTTTGAGTTGCCATTTACTCGTACTGAGTTCCGTCGGTCTTTTGGTGAAGACATCTGGGCGGATGATTCCGCTGTGATGGGAGCTCTTATTAAGTCCAGGGTGAAGTGTACGGTGCGTAGCCCCTTTAGGTGAGGTTGTTTATCGGTGGTTTATAGTGACGTATGTGGTTATCTTTAGTGCTCTGGACGGCTCTGGAGATGCATTCGAGACGGTTCAAGAGTTGGTTCGTAACTGCCGACCGGGTTTCTCGATGGACCTGGGCAAGGTGCCTTACGCTCCTTTTGGTGATGGCTACTTGTCGAGTTACATCACTGACTTCTTTGTTCATGGACGGTTGGAATTCCTGCAAAAAGACAATCTGCTGGGAGCGTCTGAGAGCTGGAGGGTTGTGCATGATTGGGTGGAGACCCTCGAGGTGAGTTGTTGGTCTATGGAATGTCATTGTCGGGCTTTCTATGTGTTCGTCGGGGAGTGGTATGGGTATTTCAGCACTCAGGATTGGGGGTAGTTTCCATGACGATGAGGTGGAAAGTAGCGAAACGAGCAAGTCTAATTTCACTGAGATAGAGACTGTGTCGGTGTGTGCGTGAATTTTTAGTAATCCTAGTTTTTATAACTAAGTGTCGCGTGGGACTCCAAATGAAATTGTCATGGTTAGAGCGGTAGAGGTGGATTAGGAAGTTTATCCTCTCCTCGCCTCAGTGGCTGGACACTGTGTTGGAATCGATGACACGATTCGAAGCTCCGACGTTAAAAGCGGTGGTGAAAGAGTTGCACAGCACACTTGATAGGAAACTGTACGATGAGAGCACTAAGTAGGAGGGCTGATGATAATCATTGTTGTTGATAACAATAACAACACTTTACAAGGCTACAGAGTTTCGTAGTGGTACAGTTGTTGTGTTATTGAGTTGGTGAAGGAGTGGTATGAACGGCAACTACACAAGTGGTATTGTTGCAAATTGTATGCCTCAGGCGTACACTCGAATCGACAACATCTTTACTCTATGAGATGGTCATTCATGCGACTCCTCTCCGGTTTCCCGTAAGGTTCTCTCAACTTAATAACGCAACAGCGAAGATAACTCACGTGAATGGAATAATATCACTTATGGCATGAACTTCATAAATAGGCTTTGAATATCTCACTGGGATGGAAAATCGATGGTACCTAATTGGACTCAAATTCGCAGTAGTGAATCAGACCAACCTACTGTAGGGCAACTTGTGGTATCATCGTCCACTGGAATCTTCCTTTTAAACTTCTTCTGTGAATCCGGAATGGAGGCTTCTGAGCTGCTCACTATTGGAAAGCGTGACGCTAATCCTGACAGAGCTTCCATCAGCTCACGAGGTCACACACAATGAGTAATAAACATACATCCATCATACGATGTGGATAAACAGAAATGTGTCATTTAAAAACTACTAACTTCGTTATCTAACAAGCTTGAGGGAATGCCACAAGCCTCACACTGTCACTCCCGCTCGAGAAAAATCTGATCTGTGATTAGCCGACGATTCGCGACAGACGAGCACTTTCTCAAGAGCAGTTGAAGACTCTAGACACTCGAAGTTCAATTCTTCGACGTGGAATTTTCGCTTCATGTGTAAGATGTTTTCCTAATAGCCCTCAGAGGATTTGAAGTAGACTTGAAAATTGATCCCACCTGTATTTCCATAATTATTCCCCCCGGAAAAATATTTGTATCGTGGCCAGGCGTATCCAGAAAACTGCGCTTGAGTCCCGGTAGCAACGGCGCGTTGTCTTCCGGAATCATATGCTT
>NW_003216433.1:26147-29346 GCF_000006405.1 Perkinsus marinus ATCC 50983
TTGGGTATAGTCAGGCCAATAGGAGAGGGCTATACGCCAGGTGGGTATTGGCTTTATGTGTGAGCTGAACAACAACGTGTTTTATGGCAGATTGAAGAGCTTCTACGACAATTTGAATACGGCAGAGGAGGGTATGATGATGATTACTCGTATGGAGGCTCGCGTGGGGGGTATAATGACAGGGGTGGCGGCTCGTCGTACTATGGTGGTGGTCGTGGTGGTGACAGTTATTATGGGAGGGGTGACAGTTATTATGGTGGCCGTAGAGGAGGTGACTGGTGGGGTAGCAGTTCGAGAGATCGTAGGGATAGTGGTTATAATAGAGGAGGTAACAGGAGGTCTCGATCGGCCTCCTATGGTGACTATAGGGAGAGCAGGAAGAGAGACTACTACTAAAATGGAGCACTCTGTTGTAGGGCATTAACGTTGTTGGGTAGATGATCTTAAAAGTAGTATCGGTGAGGAAACCATTTCTTGATATAAGTGTTGTTGTAGTGTTGGAAGTGTTAATAAAAGGATTCACGTTGTTGTTATCATATATAAACCTAAAGCTAGTGTTTATTGGAGTTTCACCCATTTTACGTGAAGTGGCGTCGTAAAACTCTGTGAGAAGCGCGATATTCGCGGTATGTAGTAGTCGTGAAATATATTTCCCACCAGTGTTTTTCATATCACTAGGGTGAAACTCCATTTTATTAGATCTGCCGTATATAGATCAACAGTAGTATTAATGTGAAATGATGAAGACATGTATATATTCCTAGGATCAGAGCGTATAAAATTATATTTTATATACGTTGATAATCTCTCAATGGGAAGCCAGGAAGTGGACACGATTTCTCAGAAACTGTAATCTCGGGAAATACACATTGTGGGTAGTGCGATGAGGAGGACGGCGCCGACAGTGGCTAACGCGAGGCAGTGGAGAAGTAGGGAAACTTGAGCTGGATGGCTACAGTTAGTGACAAACTATAGCTTCCTCGAAGTAATCATGCTCTAAGTCCTGCTATGTGGTGGCTGCATACTACTAGAGAGGGCGCACGCCCTAAACCCTTACAACGTTGTGGGTAGTGCGAGGGGTTGGAGTATGTGAAGCCTAGGCTGACGAGGCAGATGCTAAGGATACCCCTCTGTTGGAGAATATGATATGGAGTAGGATACTATAGGGAGCTGATGAGACTATGTGGCGTTGTAGTTCATGGAGTGGTAGGGATAACTGAGGTAGATTGTCTCTAACTGCTCTGATGGGTACGACTCCTCCCCACATAATTTCGTGGCGCGTGACGATTTTGGGGACACAGGGTGTGTCTCCTTGGTGGCTAGAATAGAGGTCTACAGTACTTTGATTCTCCCGTTCTGTTTCGTGATGGAAGTTATTGAAGGTTCTATATAGATCGATTTTTGATATGGCAACTGCTGCTGCTGGTGCTGGTCGGCGTGGTGTTCTACCAACAGTGTTAAATCTTGTGGCTCGTCACCCTCCGGCCGTCCGTCTTATCGGAGTCGCCCCTAATTACATGCGACATTTCTCTACGAGTGAAGTGAAGGGTCCGAAACCGTGGGGGGATACTGGGAACGAATGGGTGAGTACATTATTAAAAATGAAGTTGAATTTTCGTATAGGTGCTGGCTGATGTGTGTATAGTTCCCATGGGAGTTGGCACCAGTGTTTCTAAGTACGTCAGCGAAGTTGAAAAAGTTCTAAGGTAGGGTCATCGGTATCACACCGTGGTGGTTGTATAGGCCCTCAGGGGCCATCCGGGGGTAACTACTACACTACATGGTTATGGTACTAATATAGAAGGGCAGTGGTCGGATGTTATGGCGGCTGTTAAGGCAGCTCATGAAGTGCTTCATGAGATGGGTGAGGTGCTATTATTGATTTATGCATCTACTGTTGGTTTGGTAGGTTGTCCTAGAGTGAGTTCTAGTATGAGATTTGGTACTCGAATAGACAAACACCAGACTATGCAAGATAAGGTGGATAAAGTTGAGAAAATCATTGCTGCTGAGTCTGCTGGATGTGACGAGAAGTAAATAATAGTTGTTATCAACAATATCGACTTTCTTCTGTACGACTAGTGTTGGGTTCATTGTGAAGTAGCGCGCGCCCTGGTGATCGATTATGGTCAAGTTCTGTCTACAGTCTTCGTCGCTAATTTCGCTTGTTTGTCATTGAGCATGTCGTCGTCGTTACCCAGGACTAGAGCAGCGTCATTCAGTAGCGTGCCGACACCTGAGGACTTCGTAAGGAAGTGTATAGCTAGATCGCCCTTCTTGGTAGCGTTGAGAGAGGCTAACACTCCCCGGAGGCTGAGGCCACTCACTGTAGAGGAGGTAGGTACTGTTGGCTTTGGGGTAGATGATGATGATGTTGGTCGTCGTCTGTGGTCAGATAGAAGGATTGGAGGCGTCTGGGTGTAGTTCTGAAGACTGGCAGGAGGTCATGGTTATAGGGGAAGAGCCATTGGCTGTGAAGATGATAAGGAACTGTACATTTCAAGGGCGAGTTGAGATTGGTGTGGTAGAAGGTTCTAAGGTGGGTAGTGGTCTTCGTGGAGGTAGGTTATAAATCTCTACGTGTAGGTTACTCTCAGTGATTATAATCGTCATCAGCTACCGTGTGGCATCACCAATAGCGTACTACAGGATGTAGTAGTAGAGGCTGGTACTCTGATAAAAGACTGTGGCCTTGTTGCTAGTACTGTTGTTCGGAAAGGTAGTACTACTAATACTCCATCTATCATCAGTGTCACCCCTCACCTTAGGAGCCGCCCTTATACGTTGTGGCGTCATAGAAGGGCCTTCACAATCCGACTGCTGTAGGTATGGTAATGGCCATACCTTGCCTCTAGCTGAGGAGACTGGTAGCAGAGAAACCCGCCAATTTGCTGAGCTCTCCATCGAGATAGCAGCTAAGGTGTGTAGGAGTAGGAGAATGATGACCTTGTTGTGGGTATTCACTCTATAGGTGGCCTCTGATAGAAAGCTAGCGGATGGTTATCATAGGGCAGTGAATGACTATGTTGCTGCGGTCGAGGCTTGTGGAAAGGGTCGGACGATTGTGGAAGAGAATGCAGTGGTAAGGGTGAACCTAGTTGGGTAGTTGTGTACTATGTGGTTGCTAGGTGTTATCGTGCTGCTCTATAAAGGGTAGTTATATAGGTCGCAAGGCGCGAGCAGTGAATTCTAAGATCCA
>NW_003216433.1:29446-30697 GCF_000006405.1 Perkinsus marinus ATCC 50983
ATAGGACCATGTTCAGGAGTGGCCGAGGTGTGGTATGGGATTTTGGGGTTATTATTTTTAACGTATTGTTTTCTCAGGGAGAGGTGACTGCATCGCTAATAGGACCTTTCGTTGGCTTCCATCACCAAGCCTTGCTGATTGCATGCTTCTGGCCGGCCGGTAGAGGAAATGTGGGGTATGGCGCCAACGTGGGGTCTAATCATACGGGCAAGGCCCCTGACCAGGAGAATTGGCCTGGGGAAGGGACATTCTTCGGCTTGGCGTCCAATATAAAGTACCCTTTCAACTTGGTGGATGCGCCGTATTCTCTTATTGCTACTGGAGTCAGCTGTTTGCCGCAAGCGATAGGGGTAGGTGGATGTAGGATGTGGAGGAAATGTGGTATGATTGGTTTTAGTTACCATTTAGTCTGGTGAACGAGTCAACGGAGCACATCTCGGGTCTTTCTCCTGCTATCAATGAGGTTACACCAGGATGGATGCTCAGCGATAATATGTATTCGCTCTTCCGAAATGAAGCCAAGTTCGAATCCCGGCAGGGGAATCTTCCTAAAGATGGGGTTATGTAAGGAATTACCTTGATGTTAGTGGTTGTGTATGAGGTTCACATTCAGGTATCAATACTCAGTGTTCCGACCAGAGATAATGGATAGAGTTGTCAAGGCTCGTGATGCTTTGAAGGCTGTGGATCCTAAGGATGCCCGTCTGAGGGACGCGAAGGGCCGAGCAGTTTATACTGGTGGGAAAATATAAAGCACATGGTGATGTATATGGTGACGAGGTGAAAACTGTGAGAGAAAATTGTTATTGGTTTTTGTTAATTTTCATCAGAATTCGTATGTGAAATTCTATAATTAGTGAGGAAACTCCTGGGCTCAGCTGAAGAGAGCGAACATATATTCCTACTCCAACACTGTCTAGGTTAGACGGGATCGCTTAGAAGAGATCGTTATGGAATTTCGTGGCTTTCCCTTGGTACTTTGGATGGGTGGCCATGGTGATACTTGTTGGAATGATGAGATAGTTCAGGGAGTTGTGGTATCGGAGAAGTTTGTCGTTCAGATAAACAGATCGCCATCTTGGGCAAGAACTGGATGAATGACTCGGCTCGACTCACTGCCATCAGAACCTATTCGACATTCCTTCAATGGTAATATAATCCTAGACTATTATTACTAACCCAGCGGCGGGCGCGCGCTTTTGTCAGTGGGCTCTTCTGTTTAGGTATGCAATTAGAGGTTTATGGAGGAGG
>NW_003216433.1:30797-37335 GCF_000006405.1 Perkinsus marinus ATCC 50983
GCTGATGAGCATTGAATTGTTGTTACGTCATATTCAGTCGTATGAAAGAGTATGTTCATTATCGGCTCCTTTTATTCATTTTTTAATATCTCTTTTGTGTTATACGAGTAACGGGCACATCATTGATGAACCCACGAGGGGCCACTCAGGAAAGTCCATGTGCTGTGAGGTACAGCTTGAGCCTCCATACCATTTCTCGTAGCAAGAACAACAAATATATATGCAAGTCCGACACGAGTAAATCACATGCAGAAAAGTCAGTATTGTCACAAAGATGAACAATATACAGGCAAGCTTGGCAATTGTGCTCTTAAAGGTAGACAATGCATCCACAGGGTGGGTGTGACTTCAAGGCGGCATGAAACTTGCCTTACATGTCAACTTATGGTCCAAGTCCTTTTGCAGACCATCAGGGGGTGAAAAAGAGCTGCCCCTCGGACTTTTCGATCCGGTATTTATGATGAGGAACCAGTCCCATAGGTGTTGTGATCTCCCACTAAACATTCGAGCAAAGCCGCGTGTGGAAAGTTGAGCTTGGGAATCTTGTGTGGAATTCTACTCGGCACTATGGTAACGCAAGCGAAAAATAAGGTAGTGACGTAACAGGAGACATGACGACAGACTCATGATGACGCTCTCTCCACTTCTTTCCTCTTCGATAGCGACTCTACCTGGGACGGAACAGGCCCGATCACCACTGTTGAACGAACTATTCGAGGTTCATGGAAGGTAACCTCCATGACCAACGAGCGTCACCTGTTACCTTTTCCTGCAACATCTTCACTTCTAACCTTTGCATGCGGATGAAGTCTGTCTGCTGTTCAACCATGTGTCGCAGTTTATCCGTCTCTTCATTTTCCTGTCGGCTCCTCAAACTATGGACCCGCCGGTCCTTTTTGCTATTCGAAAGATCTGCTGAGGACATAGATCTCCCTCCCTCTCAGAGGATTCATCCACGAGACCACTTACCTTTCTTCTCTCCTAAGGAAGTATTCGTATTAGTTTTCTCTCTATTCCTTGCCTGAGCCTGTTGATACTTCCCACGAAGATCCCTCAATTCCAACTCGAGTAGTTTAACCTGATGGCGACTATACGACGGCTCACCAGGAGCTCATCCAGGCGGCCTCACTTTATCCTCGAGGTTCTTATTCCGAACACGATTGCCGTTGATTTCGTTCAGTAGGGTTGCGTTCTCAGTAGCTCGACGACTAAGGTCACGTCTGCTGGCTGCATTAGCGCGTGAAGACTGTCTAGTGAGGCTGTGCAACTGACTCACACATCTCAATATTGTATATCAATGTACGACACAAGAGACAATCGTGATCTTATATAGAACAATCTACACGAGGGTCGTCAAGATACAGAACAAGTCCGAAACCATCCCATGTGCTCACCCTCTTATCCAACGCCTTCATTTGGCGTTGAGCTTCCTCTGAGCCAAGATTCTCCCTAGGCTCAGATGTGGACTGTGCCGACTTCATCATATTCGTCTGCCGAACGCCAATAAGATGATAGAAGTGCCCCCCCACTGTCACCACCCACTTGTCGAGTTGCGATACTGTGCTTTGCTGGGGTCTCCTCTGAAGTGTTAGAAATGATGATCTATCCTAGCCTGGTGACCATCCCTACCGCCGCCGACAACGTGTTGGTGATAGATCCTCTTCAAGAGCTTAGGCCACTCCTTCATATCCGTATGATGCACTACTGTCGAAAGCTCTCTCTTCAGCTCCAACAGCGTATCTTAGGTTCACGCGTGGTGGATACAGATGATGCCCAAATATACTCTTCCCCTCCACTATCGCCTCATTAAGCATCACCACTTCTTGTCGATGGTGAACAGCAAGATGAGCCTTCCGCTCGACATCATCCTCGAGCTTCCTCAACAGTCTCGCCTGACTATACACTGCTCCCAGCTCCATAAAGAGCCTCTCGTTAAACAGAATACTATTCCACGTGAATGATACGAATTATGAGTAATCACAAGTCGTCAATCACTATCAACAACCACGGTATAGCCCTAGCATACACTACTAGAGAGGTTCTAGAAATCTGCAGAGGTGATGAAAGTCATTCTCCACACGTTAGTCTTCGAGAACTTCTAAGCGTGAACCCATGGTTTAATTTAATCATCTGCTGCAACATCCCCGCCGAGCTGCTGACCTTACGTCGCTACCCCAAAATTGCATAATCGTATCGGCGTACGAGGACATGCTTCCCCCCCCCCACACACGAAGAGAGAAGATATTTCTCTACAATACTCGACATCCCCTCCCCCACCTGTTCCTCTAGCTCCTGTTGCGTCTCAACCAGCCTCTTCCGGAGTCGTTTGATCTCCTGGTCCTTAGGGGCCACCGACTCGCTAATCTGCCATAGCCCCTGTCGGCTCCTCAAGAGGCGTCTTGACTCACCTCGCGCAGTCGGTACTCGACAACTGTCCTTCCTTTAGTCACCGACTCCACCTTCTCACGTAAGGCCCGGACCCCTTCCTCCATCTGTCGCCGACCTCGGACGTGCTCACCACTCTGCTGCTGCAAAGCTTCTATTCTGAACGGCAAGGATTTTAATCCCTATCCGACCCCCCCCCCCCTAAAGAACAAGCCCAATATGAGAATATATGTTTTGGTTTTCTTCAACTGAGCTCTCACGATATTATGAAAATCCATGGGTAGAAGTATGAAAAAGTCAACCATAATTTCTCAAAATATAGTTTTGACGCATGTAGTTGACCATGTGCATATTTTTCCCCCCACACTGGAAAAGTCACCTCTTCGATTGGTCCTCCAACTTGATTTTATAAGCATCCATAACGCTGGAGGCCTCAGCCGACTCGTTTGCCAACCTCAGCTTCTCTTGCTGCATCGCCTGTATGCCCTTAGCTAGCTCCTCCTTCTCTTTAAGGCGTTGCTCAGCTATAAGAACCACTACCCAGCGAGGATGTCCACTTCACTCACCGTCTTGGGTGAGCTTTCTAATTTCCTCGTCCTTCTCGCAGATGATTTTATTAACTTCAATTTCCCTCTCATTCGTCTCCATTTCCAACATAGTTTCATATCTCACCATATCATAGTGTATCAAAATTCGCATTATTTTTTACTTACTTTTTCCTGAGATCTTCGGCCAACTCCTGGCTGGCCTCATGGGCTTCCGTGGCTCGCCTCAGACGAGCTTGAAACTGTTCTCGAAGAATTCTCTTTTCTCGCTTCGACCGATCGCGCTGCTCAGCCTGGTGATAATATAATCAACTACTGTTATCAATGGAAGAAAATAAAAAAATACAGTTTTTGTAAAAAAAAAGAAATGGAAAATCAGTCATTATGAATATAAAAAGTAAAATCACACTCATCGTGGTATGATGAACCTTCATCAGGAAAGGAGTAGGATGTACTCAAGGAATGGTATCACACCAACTACGTGCCATCAGACAATCCAAAGCGAATATGATGGAGTTTCACCCGAGTGATATGAGAAACACTAATGAAAAACACATTTAACAACTATTGCGAGGCGCAAATATCGCGTTTTCCACGGAGTTTTACGCCACTTCACGTAAAATGGGTGAAACTCCAATAATAAAAATCATCATCACAACTCGCCTTACTTCTTGTATTTGGCTTTCCTCAATATCCCGCCGTCGGCGTCTCTCGAGCTCCTCTACCCGAGCCTCTCCCACTGCTAGCTTCCTTTCATAACGAGCTGACAACAATTCAACAACCGCGTCGTGCTTGTTACTAGTGAGGGATCAGTCTAGGACATCCTGGAGCGACAGTAGCAAGGTCGAACAGGCTCAAACTAGACACTCGCCATCATCATCATTTATCAAGGTATAGTTTCACCACGACGTGTTCACAATAATTCCCTTCGGCCACCTTCCAGCTGCTCAGTCGTCTCCACTTGACTTGTCTGCATAGCCCTCATCCTCTTCAGTGCATCTCTCTCCTGCCAGACACACTCCCTCAGAAGGCACCATCATCTCCTCCCCCACCTTGGCATCAGCAGCTGCCTCCAGTGCTGCATACCGTCCTCGGAGTTCCTCTGTCTCTGCCCGATCGCTGTCCCTAGCCTTCGACACCTCCTCCTTCATCTGAGTAGTCATGTCAGCGATGGTCTTTGAAAGCTCCTTCCTGAGGAGCGGCAGAGTCCTCGACGTTGTGGCCAACACACAGGACTCACTCGAGTTGGGCTATCATCTTGTTCGCATTTGATATATCATCTCCTCCCGCCTACCACTCCTCGAGTAAATCACCAACGACTCAGTGACCACCTCCTTACTGTGAGGCGGTCTCGACTGATGGTAAGAGTGTCCTTTGGGAAACGAATCGATCGGTTGTGTTGTAAGGCTGAGATTAGAAAAGAAGATGATACAATAAGAACAACAACAGGGCGCTGCTACTACTACTACTACTACTAGGAAAAATTCGCATATGGTCAACTACGTGTATTGGTGATAATGTGGAAAATTCCGAAGAAGTCTTGGGAAATTCTTCTTGGTTTCTGTCTCCTAATTCGTATGCAAACATCTATAGTCAGTTTGGCAACTCCCGAACTGAGCATATATTCCTCCAGTGGTACTCTCTATCGGCGAGACCTACCACTGCTACTCTCCCCAATTCCGAAGAATAATACAGCTCTATCATCGCCAATGGTGACCACCCCAGCACCAGGACTAAGAAGGCAATGCGAAGATGAGCTGAGAGGATACCGACATCGTATTCAGGGCTTTGACTGGACCAACGTGAGCGTTGTAAGAATCGATGCAACTCGAGTGGGGTCCACTGATAACATCGATAGTGCCCTGGGAGGTGCCCACTAGGAGAAGAGGTGACCCCTCAGGGCTGCCGTCTAAGCAGATGTGATAGCGAGGGGCGCAGCAGATTGACTTACCCCAATGTGCTAGGGCTGTTGGATAGAAGGCGCCGGGCAGGTCCACAGTCGAGGCCCATGGGGTGACTTCGTGAACGATCTGCCACGAGGAGGTTCTTGGAACTGACCGCCATCACTGATGGATACTTCCCCGTTGAGGAGACGTCTGAGGACTCCCTGGTATCGATAGGATCGACCTGATGAGGCAGAGGCAACTCAACGGGAGCTCGGGATGCTCACCTTGGCCTGGCGTTGTGATCAGACCACCTACGACTATTTCCGACCTACACGAAGAGGTAACTCCGGAGCAGGAGGGAGCACCCTCACCGGCTGTAGGCCATAGAAGTGTAGACACAGCCGTTAGTAGTGACGTGCTCCCATTTCCGAGACCAAGATGCGCATTCCCATTCGGTGACCTGTCGAGAGGCATCGATGGGAGAGGTCCAGAGTGTCCCTACGTAGCTCGAGGAGGCAACATCGGTGAAGGCAACAGCCAGATGGCGATCTTCCGAGTCGAAGGAGAGGCCACATACTCCTGGATTGTCTTGGGGGAGGCAGCTTATTCGGCCTGAGAGGTGAGGTGGTGACGGTGAGAGTAGAGTGAGGGTATTGAGGACCCAGAGGTGGTTGTTGCTTGAGGGAATAGAAGTTACGGAAGGAGTGGTATGTATTTAAAGCAGTAGAAGTTACGGAAGGAGTGGTATGTATTTAAAGCAGTAGAAGGTACGGAAGGAGTGGTATGAATTTAAAGCGGTAGAAGTTATGGAAGGTGTGGTATATATTGAAGACCCCAGGAGTTACGGAAGGAGTGGTATGGGTTAAAAGTAGCATGATAATCAAAATACCAAGAGCGAGTGATATAGAGGAATGTGGAGGGGCTCAACGTCGACAATCTACCCCTGCCTTCCGAAGGTCCAACTCTGAGGGTAGCAATCTTGGCCAAGCCGCGATGCATGCCAAAGACTACCACCTGACGTGAGTGTGGTATGGGGAGATGTTCGAAGAGCTGATGATGATGATGACCTGTTTGGTATCTCGTCCGACATCCCCAACAGCCAGGTACTGCCCACCAGCACTCCACACCAGTGGCGCTGCTTCGGTAATCAAAACTTCCTTCAAGACGACGAGGTCCTCATCTACCACCTGAGTCGAGGTGTCCAGAGACCTCCATGGAAGAACAGGAGAGGTACCATTAGGATTCTGACTTTCTCTGTGAAAGCGACTGCCATGATAAGACCACCGACCGGATGGATCGCAACGTCAATAGGCTCCTCAGTGAGGAAAGCCCGGCTGAAGACCATGTAGGGTGAGGGGAGGCCTGGCAGGGGGGTCGCCATGTACGTTGACAGCGGCAGGACTCACGCCAGATCCTAAGAGTCCTGTCTTCTCTCGATACCGTTACCATCACCTCTCGTAGGAGGCATACGGACAAGCCTATGATGGGCTTGGAGTGGTCTCGGGCATTGAGATCAAATTCTCACCGGTAACCGCTTCCGAATGGAAACCACCAGAAACAACTATCGCCTCCACAGGCTTGGGAGGTGGACCGTCTTGGTGCCAATGTGGTACTGCATATACTGCGGTAGAGGGGAGGGCTGGAGGGCTAGTACAACGTCAGCACGACGCTTGAGGCTCACTCTGATCTCCCGGCTGTGAGTAACGAATACCATCCATTCGC
>NW_003216433.1:37435-39027 GCF_000006405.1 Perkinsus marinus ATCC 50983
ACTCCCTCTACACCTCCGTTTAACGACGCGATTGCACCACTTGGAACCACATCTACTCTAACGACCACTACTGGTTTCTTCTAGTTCTCCCCTGAATCGCCCCGTACATCAAACTTTGATGATCAAAGAGCCTCGAGAAGTGACGCTGGGAGTGGGCGCTCAGTCACCGTTTACGAACTCCTTCAAATTTAGTATTCTGCAAATTAACTGTATTGAGAGAGATTTGCTTGCGAGCATTCTAATTTATCGACTCCCCGGCGACAAATTGTTACGGGAACAACGAACTCTGTTGAACCTAGTACAAGGGCCAACTTGGGCCGACCTAGAACCGAGAAACAAGGAACTACTGCTTTGCCAGGAAAGACTGGAAAGTTTGTTCTCAACAACTAATCTTTCGAGCTTAAAATCTTGCGACCTTGGTTGTAGAGGTGGGCACCCGGCGATTTTCTACACCTTCTCAATCTCAAACTCAACAATTGAAAGAAGAAATTAGGTGAATGAAATTTGATTTTCGACAAGTGAAAGGTGTTTTTCGTGAAATGAAAGTTCAAATTCGTAAATGAAATTAATGAATTCGGAAACGCAAGTTCAAATTCGTCGAACACAAGACCAATTTCGACCAATGAAAGCTCATTGGGAGTCATTGCTTGCTCATTGGGCTTGCATGGGGCCCCCATGCAAGCCTGGACCTTCGCAAAATCCAGCTGCCACTGCTAAGCTCCGACAATGGGAAGGCGAGCTGTGAAGCAGGGAGCCGCTCGGCCGGTTCGACTGCACGAAGCCGCAGAACTAGCCGAGATTGCTGCGCAATATTGTTCTCGTTCGAAGGCTAGTCGAACGATTCGCGAACGTGTTCCTCGTGTTGTGTGTTTCTGCAGCTACTGGGTGGGAGACGTTTGTGAAACCGCGACCAGTAGCTCAGATGCCCGACCATGCTCAAACCACAGGCACTGACGGCTCGGAGGTATCAGTGGTGGTGTTTCTGAGGGTCAAAAGTTACCGTCGACAATTTGGAAAATTTTGTACTCTCATTTTTGGTTTGAGCTGACCCTCGGCTTCTCACAGGTTGAACCTTTCCACGGTGGTTGAAGCTGAGTCAGGTCGAAAAGTCTCCGGTTTGGGGTCTTCCCTGGGTGGTGTGGGAGGGAAAAAAACCGTGAAGAGCAAGCCCTTGCTTGTCTCTTGAGCCAAGCTGACAGATACGAGTTTCTGTCAGCTTGCTCAACATACAATTGATTATGTTGCACCCGCTGCAATGGTTGATCGATTTCAAGCTATGCACGAAAAAACAATTGTGTTCTGGAGCGGCGCACTTCTGCTCTCCGCCCGGAGTCGGAGCTTGCTCGGCGTGGATTTTGACCGGTCAAACCTGTTTCACCACCAGTCCCTTTGCGACTGGAGGTTCCATGATTGACCTTGCACACAATAGTGTTGGAATTTGTAGAACTGCAGAACTCGATGCCATGATGGTCTCAATGAACTCTGACTAAAGAAGAAAAATATACAATTCACGGGTTATGTGCGCGCGTGCGGACTACGGAGCATCCTCAATCTCTCCCAAATACTATCGTCACAATACTGGTCGAAACTAT
>NW_003216433.1:39127-40568 GCF_000006405.1 Perkinsus marinus ATCC 50983
TACGGGAACGGGCTTGTGCAACTGTAAGGGTTAATCTATACTGTGGCGACCTTGAAGTCAAATGTAGTCCTTCCCGGTCACAGCTTTCGCCCATCAGAAGAACTGGAGTTATCTAGTACGACATAAGATCGCGGAGCGAGTGACGCGAGCGGAACGTATATTGCAACAGATGTTACTCACGTTTCACGTGTGAGTATTGAAAGCTATCTGTGGAGGGAGGGAAGCCATTTCCCTGGTTAGAACCAGAGTCAGTCCCCATTAAGTCATTGGTACCCGTATCCTCACCCGGCTTCATTCATGCCCCCGATGCCCAACTGAAGAGACTTGACGCTTGTCAAGATCGTTTCATCGAGCTTACTGGATGTACGCTACCTAGCCTGGCGTGGCGCCGATTTGTGGGGATGATGTCCTGGCTCTATAAAGTAGTAGTCCTCAGAGATGGCCCTCCATCTCTAGTGTCGCGTTTTATACCAGTAGACAATCATTCCTGCGTTACTCGTAGCTCCATGTAGTCGTCTTTCCTCAGTTCTGACTTCGGAACGCGACATAGGGAGTCGGTAGGCCGAGTAAAGAGGGGCCTCGCATTAGCTGACGTGAATGAAGGCCGTTAGCTATATGGGTGAATCGATCAACTTTGTCTACTGCGCACAATCATGCTGTCTCGAATTCAATGGTTCCACCACACGCCCCCCTCGCAGGAGTTAGAAACCTGCGGGCATGGGTGGCTCAAGACGAGAATCGAGCTTTTTTCTAAGGCAGTAGACGAAATGTATTTCAGATATTTCAAATGTACAATACGCTACCGTAAATCAGGCATTAAAATACGATAAATGAGGGGTGATAACTGATTAAGAATGCGAACGACAAGATATGGCCGTTCGTGCTTCCTGCCTCTTGGCATCTTCCGCATCAACCACAAATCACCTTTGGTGGGTAGGGAGCGGTTGGGAGAGGCTGGGGGCTCAGTCGGAGATCTTGCTCCAGGCCTAAATCGTGACGAGAGTCTTGGAAAAATCCAAGGCTCATACGTGAATATAGTTTCATGTGGGGACTATGTTGTTCGACCGCTTATCGCAGTGTTAAACAGCTGAGTGGCGCGGACTACAAGCTGTTTGAATGTAGGGAATGATAACTCGGTCGGATCGCGCCGACAACGAATTCTTTCGTTG
The DNA here is from genome assembly GCF_000006405.1 of Perkinsus marinus ATCC 50983. Classification (NCBI taxonomy): domain Eukaryota; phylum Perkinsozoa; order Perkinsida; family Perkinsidae; genus Perkinsus; species Perkinsus marinus. The sequence continues at coordinate 40,297 of NW_003216433.1, forward strand.
ATGATGCGAAACATACGTTCGCATTTGCCGTTGCACCAAGAACTGAAGACTGGGGAACAAACGTGCCGACAGGACACACGCTTCATCGCATCTGCGAACGCAGTAGAAATGAATTGCGATCCATTCTCGGTATGAATGCCCTCAGGTGTAGTGTTGAATGTTGCATCCACTACCCTGAACAGTGCTAAGCAGTCCTCGGTCGATGGCGTATACAAGACTGTCCGAATTATCGTGTAAGAGCTCCAATTGTCCACTAGGGCAATCACATACAT
>NW_003216433.1:40668-42964 GCF_000006405.1 Perkinsus marinus ATCC 50983
GAGGAGCGTACTGGGTACTTATAGGGAGGCTCTTGTTGTCGGTGGTGACCACCTTCCTCCCATACCGTAATCGTCCCTCCACTGCCGACCACGATGAAGCCTTCGGTGAGGGGGCAGACGGCTCGAGGGCAGAAGTTTGGCAGAGGACAGGGGAGTTGGACGGTGAGAGTGGGCGAGGCTAGTAACAACCTGAGCTGTGGTCCATGCAGTGGGCGCTGGAAGTCTCCTCCCCACCTCCCTCCTTCAGAGACGGCGATGATGTGAGGGCCATTGCATACCGCAGAGGACGACAGCCAAGCGTGGTCAATGATTCGAGCATCCCCCTCTGTTACTGAGGTCTGATCACGGAAAATTTCCCCAGCCCTATGCCGACACCATCTACAGGGGGAATCTCCTTGAGAACGCCCTCAGAGTCGCTCTGAAAGAATCTATACCCATCCCGACCAGCGACGCAGAACAAGGATGAATCGTCGGGACAAAGGGTGACCTGTTAAAGACTGTTATCGCTCTTTTTGCGTTGGTGGCGAGGTACGTCGCTGAATTCACCACTGACGTTGAGCTGTTTGCTATTCTTGGTATCGATGGAGATCTTTCGAGAAGCGGCCGAACTCTACAGGGACGGGAGCAATGGAACATCCCCGCTGTCCAGCTCGTGCCGACCTTCTGAGTTTTGCCTTTCTTGTTGTCCCATTCAGTAACGTGGAAGAGGTCTCCGGCATTTGTGAGGACGACCAGGCTACCACCATTGCTGGACAAACCGATCGAAACGATTTTCCCTCCCTCTTTCTCCTAAGGGAAGACTAAAGGGAGGTACATCCAGAGGCAGTATGAGCTCGCCTTGGTAGACTCAGGGAGGAGTAAGACAGCTCGGGGGTGGTTGCCAGGGACCGTCGGATCGTAAAGCCCTACAGCCATCTGAGTTGCTGTACTATGAAAGGCCTCTCTGAGTTGAGGTCTTCACCTGGCCATTCGTGAGCAGCTGACCGACAGCAAGGATACCACAGTCGAGGCTCTTAGCTACGGCAGTGATCGTTCTATGGGAAACTTCGACAGGTGGGGAGAGGATGTTCACAGTATTGGAGTCGACGTGACGGAGGCATACGTGTCTTCCGCATATGTGAACCTTGCAAGCGGAAGTATATTCCGTCGAATAAGGGTTGATGTTCGAAGCAGACTCACCACGAACTGTCCGGTCTCGTCAAGGAAAAATACTGGGCCTGGCCTCAATGGTTTCACGTCGTCAGTACTGGTGGTCACACCAAGGGCGTGCATTAGCTTCAGCCTCGTGATAGCACGTTCCTCGCCGCCCTTCTGCGGTATGCGATTGTCAGGCATCGACATCGTGGGCGAACTGATGCACGCTCAAAAGTTGATATACTCAATTCAATTCATAAATAGTTACGGGTGGACTCTCGAGTGGAATCGGTCTTACTAACGGCGAAGATGATTCCCACACATCGGAATTGGGGGTACTTCGGTCGAACTCCGGCGAATTTGATTCCACTGAAGCATATCTTGGCATACCTGTGGCATAGCCGCCCCTTCCCGACAGAATTGATCTCACTAAGAGCTAAGAAATATGCCTTCAAAATAAATAGACGGCGAGGCCAACAAAGAACAGCATCATACCGTTACGACAGACCTCTACTCATCTGCTCATATGTACGGAGGCATATCTTAGCATACCTGTGGCATAGCCGCCCCTCCCAAGACCTACGAAATATACCTTATCAAGACCATGTACATGATTCGATATCCCCTCCATCAGGCGAGTGCCCCGACCAGCTCCCTCCAGCCAAGTACACCCCTTCAAAAGCATCCCTGTCTGATAGGTTATCTGATGATGGGGAGGTGGTTAGGACAGGTTGCAGCGAGGCCACTCGAGGGAGGGGAGAGCCCATTCCTTCCGAAATGTTTCATAGGCTCTTGTTGGTCATCCAACAAGTCGGCGATCTTCAGCTTGATCTAACAACAGCTGTTAGATCAAGCAAAGCGAGCCACACTTGTGCCGCAGTGACGGACACCAAGTTGACATTAGGACGTTTGGCTAATGGTGACATTCACCACAAAAGCTGAGGAACTCATGTGGGTACTGAACACCGATCATGGCGTAGAGGGAACTAAGCTCTCCGTTGAGAACGCTTCTTCTCCCACTGGGCTGGTGTGAGCCTTTAAGAGATATCATCATGACGATTTACAGAACGTGTGGTACCATGAATTGTTTCGCAGTTGAACTAGGAAGCTCAATCAGACCCTCACCTGGAGACCGAGAGCATGTAGCTCTCCCGAACCCAAA
>NW_003216433.1:43064-47081 GCF_000006405.1 Perkinsus marinus ATCC 50983
GACTATATCGCTCATGAGCTTTCGCATGCTGTGAGGATATGCTATCTACTAGTGAATCCCACGAAACTCTTACTGGGAGTCGTAGAGTCGCTATCTCTAAGCGAAGCCGCTGCGGGCTTCCCCAACGAGCGATAGGATAATGTCTATGAATTTGCTGCCCATTTATGAATCTCACGCAGAGTACATGTTCGGCAATCTAAGAGAGGTAAATCGCCGCGTCGACGCCAAGTGCCATCTGGTTGGCATTCTAGTCCGAGGACTCTACTCTCTTTGAGAGGGGTAGGCCCTTTGCTGGGAAATCCGTGACGTAACAGAATATCTCTAATGGCTTGGGCCCATGATCGCTGTGTGATGATATCATCGACGTATATGTCGAAGATAACTGTCAGTGGGATGCACATTTGTCGAGTATCGTTTAGTATTAGAGCCAAAGTCTTTGGCGCTACATTGAGGCCAAATGGCATTCGCACTATCCGGTAAGCCGTATGTGGCTCCCAACGTAACCGGATTCCGAGCCAATAGGACTGATCTTCATCGATGAAGATACAGAGATACGCTTTTTTCAAGTCAATAATCACCAATTCATCCGGAGGCTCAACTGAGAAGGAGCGCCACCGTCTGAGATTCTCAATGCATGCCAATGGCGTACCTCGATGCTCATTGGGGGTACTACAGATTGCCTCGTTGGCCCATCGCATATCGCAACATGGCCGGACGGGTGTAGTACTCTTATGTAATTGCTCAACGCATAGCAATGGATGCTATGCGAACGAGCAATGGAGCAATGGATGCTATGCTCACTCGAAACACCGCGTCCAGACTAGTGACAGCCCTCTCACCCAAGGTGAGGTGAGCGCATGAAAACGGGTTTCTACTGTAACGACATTGCAGCAATGACCTTGCTCATTTCAAAGTGGATATCCGTCCATCATGATAGCTTGTGAACGAGAAGACGAGGATCCCAGCGTTGGTTTGTATCATGATTGACTTGGATGAAACGAAGAGACTGCAGAACAGCGAAACCCACTTGTCAAACGTCATAGTAAGCATATACCAATTTCCGATACCGCTCCTTTTCCTCATCGTCAGCCCAACAATGGTCGATGGCGGCGATCGTAACCATGCTTCCAACTTTGTGGGCATCAAAATGGAAACGATCCACCAAGATGGACAGTTCTCTCGTGAGATCGGTGGAGAAGACCGGACCGCCATCAGTGCTGATGCTGACACTAAGACCATCCTCGATGAACTTCTTGATGGGATGCCTGTTCCAGTCTAAACTGTCCAGAATTGGCTTCTCTGGATGCACTTGGGGTAGACAGACAGCCTCCGTGCAGATACTAGAAGTAGGACAGGCCTCAATGTGCACGCCTGAGTTTTTGGCCTGTTGATACAACTTCTCATCGACATGCGGTTGGTCGTGTATTCGGTACCCATGGCCGATCCTTTCTGCTAAGTATCTGCGAGAAAGCTTGCACAACTATGCATTGACGCCCACTGCCATCCACTCAGTCACAGCACAGCAGAAGTTCCTCCCGGGTCCATCCTCAGCTGCATGAATCGTCACATGGAGACCCGCCGCTTTTGTTCGTCGACCTGAGAGACTTCACACACTGCAATCGAAGTCAGCAAACTCTACACGCTTTTATGTGGGCTTCTCGAAGATCCGCTCTGTTGAAGTGCAGCTCACCCGATGCTACATCGATCCCCACTACTCCCGAGCTTTTGAATCTAAGAAAGATAATCCGACTGATTTGAAGCAAGTCGTTACTACTCTATTGCAAGGGCAGCGATGTCTGCGCTCATCTCAGGATTCCTGTTCATACAGCACAGTATCTGCTTCACGTTGATGCCGAACTCCTCCATACCCCGTCTCAAACCAGCCGCTGAAAGACACAAAACGTATTCCTCGACCAGATGCACAACTCGAGAGGCTCCTTGCCTACCGACGGCTTCTATAACGCTCCTCGGATTCGGCAGAGTTGACCCTTCTTCACTCAAGATGTGCGGATTGTACCTTAGCTAGCCAGAATGCTCAGCGCAAAAAATCCAATCCTAGGAATTTCTGCCACCACACGTACATGTGGAGTAAGATAATAAGAAGACGCGAGCTAAGATCTTCAACATACCCGTTTGGTAATACCTGACTTCCGTATACACGATATTCTGTCCCGCTTGATCTCGACAGAATCGGTACGACATCTCCTCTAAGACATCCTTCTTCCCTCTGACAATCGGTAGAAAAACCCCAAAGCAGTGGAGCATACACGCCAGGCCAGCACCGCGGCACCCTACAGATGAAGCAGTGGCCAGGCATCGAACCTGGGATCCCCCGCAAATTATCGAAAGATCAGTCCCAAGAAAAGCGATACCTTAAATACGATTCCAAGTCCCAAATTGAAAACGCATTCTACCGACTAGAATGAAGAGCGGGATAGAAAAACTGAGCGTTGCCCGTTCAGAGGTTTCCACTATTATCTCTATCGAGCTGCCCAGCAACAACGTCCTCAGCCCTCATCTTCACAATTCGAGAGAATTCATCGAAGCCCTCACACTCCGCGATCTGTTCTCTCACGCGCACACTTCCGCCACGCCATGGTGCTGGTTCCTACGAAAATAAGCTCGAATGGCAGCTGATATATTGCATTTATACACGTCGACGATGAGATAGTGTGAGATTTCAGCTCGATTAGCTTCGACAGATGCAGCAGGATGCTGATCGATGCACACACGAACTTTGACATCTATCGAAAGTCCCATAGGGAAATTCGTAGGCACTTCCATCAAGGAAGCGGCTGATCCTTTCGATCCGACTCGCGAAGCCTCACTGAGATGAACTCCAACGTATAACGCTGAATTGAGCATACCTCTTGTGGGAGCGACGCGAGGTCTCTTTGAGCGACCTCGTACAGGAGACGGGTATCGAAGGCCGCATCCAAATGGACGTGAAGCTCCACCTTCGGGGCGGACTTGAAAAACTCATAAGCGGATATCATCAACTGTGACAATCAAAATCTCGCAATAGGCTGGTAAATTCTTACAGAAGTGATTCGAGTCAGCGAACAAGATTGGTCCCTCGTGGGTACTTTAATAGTTAAAATGTTTTAAGAGAAAGAACTTGATAACGAACAGACTTTCTCCTAGTGGACTTGATAACAGGACAGAGCCGTGTGGATGGTTGATCAGGAACCTGTCCTGTGACCGAGACTCCATGGGGGAGACCTGCAAGTCTTCTCTTCTCTCCACAACAGCTAGTTGACTAACTCTGTTGAGAGTTTCATGGACACATATGGATGCCCAGTTAAACTGGAGGATCACTGAAGCCAAAATTGACATCACAACTCCACAGGGCATGAATTGCTGTCAAGAAAAATGCTTTCTGTACAACTATAAACAGAGATACCTTGCAAAGGAAGTACTGAATGAGACGTAACTCAGTCGCTATTCTCCTCAATGGTAGATTCCTCACCCTCGTAGTAGTTCACGGTCAGATCACGGTAACGGGACTTCTCCTTAGCAGACGCCCAGCAACGATCAATGGCGTTCATAGTAACCTGCATTCCGGCTTTATGGGCATCAAACCCAAAGCGATCAGCCAGGATGGTGAGCTCATCCGTAATGTGAGTCAAAAACACAGTAGGATCGTCAGTGCTGATGCTCACACTAAGACCATCCTCAATGAACTTCTTGATGGGATGCCTGTTCCAGTCTAAACTGTCCAGGATGGGCTTCTCTGGATGCACTTGGGGTAGACAGACGGCCTCCGTGCAGATACTAGAAGTAGGACAGGCCTCAATGTGCGTGTGAGTTTCCTGAGCCATCTTATACATCGCAGGATCGGCAGCGATCTTGTAGGCGTGACCGACGCGTTCTGCATGGTACTCTCGAACAGCACAACAGAAGTTCGTCGACGAGCCGTCCTCAGCGCCGTGGACGGTGACACGAAGACCGGCCTTCTCAGCTTTCAAGCAGGCGGCTACGTGAGCTTTCTTGAGGTCCTCATTCTCGAAGTGCGTC
>NW_003216433.1:47181-51026 GCF_000006405.1 Perkinsus marinus ATCC 50983
CTCTGACGGGCGCCGCTGAGACGATACATTCCCAGCCGGTTCACACTCTGTCGAGTATTGATGTTAATCGGGGCTTTGCGGTTTCGGGAGGATTCGACTCGACAGTGATCGTATCGAGAACACATGATGCTGGAGAGGTAGTTGGTCGGAGGAAGTATCCGAGGTTGTCTGGTGGAAGATACGGATTAGGTCGAATTTTTGCAGGTGCTGAGAGCGCGTATGAGCGACGCGAATAATAACATTACTAACTACTCTTTGATTCTCCCGACTAACGGGTATTTTTCTCCGGAAGTGTCCAAGGATGAGAAGCCTCTCCAACGGTGAGAGTATTGATGTGATAGTGACAGCAGTGGTCGACTTAGGCGGATATTTGGTGGTACTTCGGTGGAGGGGGAACCTTCGATCGGCTGTGTGGAAGGAGGTCATGGCTTTGATGATGTGTTCATGACGCCACTGGGAGAGGAGGAGGATGTCGGAAGTGGCGAGAGGAGGTACCCAAGGATGGACCTGGACGGCACTATCTTTGAAGAACACCTGTTGAGAAAGTTCTCGAATAGTGTAGGTGGGGATGGCAGTGGTTTGGCTATGCGTTGGTACCGGGTTCGAATCTATGTGGGTGCATTTTATTCCTTCACAGGTTTACAACCAATTCCTCGATAGCCAGGAGTTCTACAGGATGGGCTGTGATCCCCTGCATCTGATAGTTGCCAACAACGACCGAGTCCTGCGCGATATCGACGTTACACAAGGGGGAGCTGTCGTCTCGGAGGCCACGTACTACCAAGGCCACCACGCTACATCACACTAGAACATCCTCTTTTCGGTGGAGGCTGGAATTTACATTGCCATACGATTCCCTTTCAAGAAGGGAATCGTCGATTCATCTCTACTGGTGTGCTTACTGTATCGAAGTGGATGAAGAATTTTAGAGTCTGAGAGCGAGGAAATTCGGATGGTTTTTGGTATGTGTGTAGGTACTCCTGGTCGGTGAATCACGTCTCTGTGAACCCTCGAGACTCTCGCGTGTTGTGCGCCTCGGGAGACGACAAGGCTGTTATAATATCGGACCGTCGGAATTCGTCCAAGTTGCAGAGAGCGATGGTGTTGAAAGGCCATCTGGACTACGGCTTTTGTTCGACATGGCATCCAGACGGCAATCTGCTGGCCACTGGGAATCAGGTAGGGAATCACAGATGTGGTTGGGGAGGGAGGGTTGGGTCCACATTAAGGATAGACGAAGACTCTCGCTACTGTTTTCCAGTATCTATTTCGAATCAATTCACTCGTGATATGGAAAAAATACTAGTAAGAAATATATATGTCACAAACCACTGCATAGTGGTTTTACCGCATTTCACGTGAAGCGGATGGAACTCCACTAAGGTGTGATAGTGAAAATTCAACGGAGCTCTCCTTATTGAGGGTTCGCGTTTAGGACGGCACTTGTCGTGTATGGGACGTACGCAATCTGAAGCAGGAGCAACCACTGAAATCGTTGGGTACGGTATTGGGGGCGGTCAGGACCTGTCATTTCTCTAGAGATGGGAAGTAGTAAATGTGGTTGTGGGCATTCAACAATGTCGTTGAAGAGTGATCGCCTTAGGTTTCTGGCTTTTGCTGAGCCGGCTGATTTGGTGCATGTTGTGGACACCCAGTCGAACTTTACGTGCGAGCAGGTATTAGAGGAATTTCGTGGCGCGCGGTCATAGTTGGCATCAGGTGGTTGACATATTTGGCAACGTAGCGGGTTTGGGCTTCAGCCCGGACTCGAGCAGATTGTTCATCTCCGTCAGCGATTCCCTTTTCGGGTGTTTGATGCAGTTGAATCGAGATGTGGTGACGAGCCCTGAAAGCCTGAGTTTTTGACACGTTGAAGTTTTTGATCGAGAGCTTCGCTCCGCTGTAAATTGTAGAATTTAATACACCGTTCATCGTATCAATTCTGTAATTGTTATCATATAATTTATTTCTTTTACTGTACGATTTTTGATACCACTCTTTGAGAACATTTATAGAGGCTTGGATCCCCTTCACGACCATTCATGGATATTGAGGAAGGTGTCGAAAAGGCAACATTAGAGTTTGTGTTGAGGAGAAAAGTGACGGCAGTGGGGTTCGATCCGGGGACCTCTCGTATGGCGGTCGCAGTTTATGCTATTTTGTCTATGATTAAGGATCAATGTGAAGGGAAGATGGAGGGAGACGATGTCGAGGAAGGCGGTACTAAGGAGGAGACGGTTGGTGCCGATCTGTGATGGTGGTGGTGGTTTGCTAGGGATGGTGGTAACCTCAGCTGGAGGCGCCATTGCTGTAGCTATGGACGAGCTGGGAGACTCCTGGTCTTTAACATTACGAGGAGTGCCTGCGCATAGATTAATGAGATGGATATGTGGGCTATCATGCTAACGACCCGGGTTCGAATCTCGGTGCGGTATTTTTAGATAATCCCTTCCGCCAACGTCACCATACTGTCCACTCCCTCCATAGAAGCTATTCGAATTCCGTCCGAGTCGAGCGTCTTGACTTCTTCGTCAGCCACTCCTGGGGAGCCCCCTGGTGGGAAAAGTAATCGACATCGCTCCGCTCAACTGTATGAACCTCCTCTTTAGGCTGGTGGCTTTGTGTTATCTCTTCAACTACCAACGAGCCTCTTGGTCGGCCATAGTAACGGCTGTAGTTGAGCTGGCGGTCGTTCTCTACTTCTGGCGGGTTTCTGATGATCGACATATTCCTACTGCTCATCTGCTGGCATGTATGAGTAAGATATGGACCGCATTTGGGCCTGTTTTGAATCTTTCGCTTGGGGTAGGTACTGGCGTGTTTATAATAGTACTACTTCTACCAAATTTTCAAATTACGAGAAGTAGTTATAAATTCTTTGTAGATAACTGTTGCATCCCACAGGATGATGTAAGTAATGTGGGAGGAAGTTTTGAATATTTGCGAGTTGTTCAACTCAGTGTTGGAATATATGTTCGCTTGCCTTAGCTGAGCTTGGAAGTTTCCTCGCTAATTAGAGGAGTTCTCATACGAACTCGGGTAGAAGTGCTCAGAAACCAATAGGAATTTTCCTCAGAATTTTCACAAATGTAGTTGCTCACTTTTCACATCGTCCCACACCGGTTAAATTTCTCGTCGGCGCTAGTCGAAATTTTCTCAGTAGGTTTTTGTTGGTCATGGAATGGTAGTAGAAGTGTAGCTGAGGAGAGTATTCCTTTTCTTTCGGACGAATTGGCGAAATGTTTGACGAAATGACGAAATGTTTGAGGCTATAACGTCAACAAGGCTTAGATGCAGTGATGGGATTTTATGCTATACTTGTGTGGAATGATCATAGTATCGAAATGGAGAGTGTTCGGACGTTTATGTTGTTGATGAAAAACGTTGGGGTTTCGAAGTGTGTGAAATTGGGTCACGTTTCGACTGAGTCGTAGGATGGAGTTTTACTCGAAAAACACAAGTGAAAATATATTTCGTGGAAACAAGTGTGTTATTGACGACATACACGTCTTGAATTCACATGGAGTATTACACCACTTCACGTTGAAGGAGTGAAAGTCTAATACGGTATAAATTCATTTTAATTGCTCCTATATCCTCTCCTTCTTCGCAATGGTTTCATTTGTCTCAGCCCGTCCTGAAGGAGATCGGCATTCGGTCGCTGGGGAGCTACTTGCGTCGGACCTCCTCCCTCATCGTGATGTGGTCGAAGTGCTACTTTGATCGTCTGTGGTGCGTATATGAACTCGCTGCATTTATGAGCTTGGATTCGACGGCTTTGGAAATGCCAGGAGAAGTGAGAAGTTTGATAATGGAGGAGCTGAGGAGGATCGGAAGGGGCGTGA
>NW_003216433.1:51126-52485 GCF_000006405.1 Perkinsus marinus ATCC 50983
TCTACCCGACGGCCGAACACGCATTTCAAGCGCAAAAGGTTGTTGATGGTGATAAGCGCCGATGCATGGTGGAAAAATGCGGAACGGCAAAATCGGTAGTTTGGGGGGGAGGGGATATTTTATGAATTGTCAAAAGTGGTGTGAAATTTACAAGTTTTTTGTGGGAAAATAAAAACGAAAAAATTTGTAGTAGTTGGAGAAAGTGGAAATTTTTTTCTGAAAATTTTCTTTCCGTAGGCGAAGGCGTGGGGAAGGCGAGCGAAACCGTTACGACCTGATTGGAATGATATTCGTCTCGACGTTATGCGGGAAGTGATCGGGGCTAAGTTTAAGGGTGGATCGGAGGAGCTGAGGGAGATGCTGATCGCGACGGGCGAGAGAGAGCTGGTTGAGGGCAATGTTTGGAATGATACTTTTTGGGGGGTGTCCCTGAGGACGGGGAAAGGGCAGAATCAGCTCGGGAAGATTCTGATGGAGGTACGGGAGGAGTTGAAGAAAAAATAGTATTTGTATCAAAATGATCGGCCTCTTTTCCTCATTCATGTATGTGGTGGTTCTGATGGGATTTCGCTACTATTCGGTTGAGTGGTGTTGGGTAATAATTTCGTGGCGCGTGACTTTTTTTGGATGCGGGTTGCGAGGTCGTCTTTTATGGGAGTAGCTCAGAGAGAGTTCGCTGGAATAACGGTGCTGCAGTGTTGAAATATATGTTTGTCTCCTCAGCTGAGTTTAGAAATGAATTCGGGTAGAAGTGTACAGAAACCAATGAGAACGTCTCAGAGTTTCCTCCCAGAATTTTCATATTGTCATCACCAACATATGTGGTTGACCATGTGCCATATTTTGCCATACTGCCTGAGGGCTCGTTTCGCTTTCATTTTTTTTCGTGATATTGTTTTACCTTATCCACGTGACATTCGGAAAAGGCGCTATTGCGGCATGAGTAGTGGATATGTGTGTGCTAGGAGTAGTCCTCTACGACTACTGGTAGAATAGTCAGCGACAGTAAAACTGTAGGCATGAGGAGATCGTGATGATGATGCTGAGGATTTCCTCGGGAGAGATTCACTTTATCCGAACGTCTGGTCGGGACCTTTGAGCTCCTGGCTCGTCGAATGCGTTGTGGGTGGTTGATCGATAAATTGAGCGGAGTGGTTGTTAGGGATTTTCATTCAACTCTGTTGATGCCTGCTGAAGGCAATGGGGATTTCAATGTTATTTTTCACGCGAGAGAAGCGTTGAGGAAAAGAAATCGAGGAGAAGCGGAGATTAGCAAGGTCAGTTGTGTTTTGGAATTTTTCTCGAAAATTTCCAAGGGAATTTTTCCCGTTGTAGATGCTTACAATTTTGCGGGATAAT
>NW_003216433.1:52585-56545 GCF_000006405.1 Perkinsus marinus ATCC 50983
TATCCCCGCCACTGGACGATGTAGGATGTCGGCGGCGAAATGCTCTCTAAGGGAGGGATCGATCTGTGAGCAGCGTGAGGGAGACTACTTTCGATGGTTTATGCGACCACTGGTGTGAGAACGTGGATCTTTAATAGTGTGAACGCAGAGTTGAAAAAATGAAACCGTCTATGATATCTCTGTGAAGGATTACTTAGTTGATTTGCAATCATCTTCAAGGTCGTCAGCGGTTGTCTTGGTAATGTGTAATCGGTCGTAGATACTCTCTTCCCGGTGTCTATCTCAACGGCTGTGTCGTCTACGATGATAAGGGCAATGTTGCATCGAACGTCGTGCTTGACTACCAAATAGTAAGTAGAAAAGGTGAGGTTTACACTCTAGGCCCTAGGCCATGTTCACGGAGAAATGTGTGTCAATTGCGAATTCAAGTCAGTATTGGACCGAGACTGATTCGAATTTCGACTTCCAAGACTTTTGGGGAGGGACTGTATCAGTATTTTAATTTGAAGCGTGATCTGCTGCTGATCACTATGGGCTCTTTAGTAGTCCAGTAGAAGAAGATGCTGTCTCGGCCGACTTCATACGATACATCCGTGTTATACGAACACTATGTTGTTATGGTGACCCAGGAGTGCTGACCCAATCTGGCTCGTCTGGATTGCGGTGAATCTGCTTAGTACTCGCCTTCCAAACACGGAATACTCACTTTGGGTCACAGATTCTTTGGTCATACATTGGACACTGCTGAGCTTAGTCAGTCATGAGCGAAGTGCTGGCGAGCACAAAGAACGTCAAGCTGTCCCGCTGGATGGGCGAGAATAGGCTGGTGGCACGCCAGCTTGGATTCCGATGAGATAGGTCGCTCTCTTGTGGTGCACGCCCGAGAATGCAGCACTGCTGCAGCACCAGTGAGTAGGCCATGCTTCAGCGCTCTTCAATCAGGAGAAGGTCGCACCATTGTGTGCGCGTTCAGTAACCAATCGTTATATTACCCAGACATAGAAGGAGCTGAGTCAGCTTTATTAGATATTTAGGCTCGCACAAAAACTTGCGGCCGGAGCGACCGTATCAGGAAGTTGCTTGAAGTCGCCTTCACTAGCTGGCTCTCCGGAGTCTAAGCTGTGAAACGAGTACTGGAACGCATGATGCGTGTCATTGTCACAGTCTGTAGAGTATCAGACGACCGAAGATTTCCGACAGAGGACCGAACTCGGTGCAGGGGCATGAATCGGAGATGCTTGATCGGACGACGAGTTGAGATTCTGATGGGATTCGTTAGCATATTGGAAATTTGCAACAAGCTCTCCACGATTATCCAGAGCTGTTAGTGTGACATTACTCACACAGCATTAGTTTCGCTGTGCCCAGACTATGGGCCTTAACATCACCCAGTATTGGCGACCGATACCATTGATATCACACCCTTAACAAGGTTGTATGAGATCTTGACCTTACTGGTCAAGACATCGTGGTGGACGGCGTACCTTCGAAAGTTATTTCCTCTCAGCTCTAGAGTTCTCACGAGTTCATTTTTGAGAACCTGCATTCACTCAAGTGATTACCTGACAGTCGGGGAAATTGAAATCCTGGAGACGATTGATTGCATGTGGAAAATAGAGCTATCCTGTGATATCCTTCAGGTATGTGATCTGGTGAATGGGCTGCGTCACCAAAGAGAGGTGATACCTCTCATCTGCAGTGGCGATCGAGTCCTGGCGCCTTTCACTAACGATTTCGTCAAGTGCATGGAACGGATGTGAGTATTTGGGTGATGAACCTATGGAGAAATTATCCAATCTGAAATCTTATCGGTGTTCGACAACATTGAAACGATCGCACTCGCTGTGTATACACTGGTGGGTCGTATACGGGATAGTTATACCTCTCACATACAGCTCGGGGTTAATGTCATATTCTTTCTGTGGCCGTTACTGGCAACTCTCCAATATAAAAAAGCCCGCTCTGTTAGAGGTCTTGTGAGCAACTGCCTGTGTAGTGTGAGCTGAATTACGGAAACAGATATCCAATGAGGGATATACTCTTCACAGGTTCGATGATCCTACCCCTGAAGACTGTGGTGGCTACGACGGTCTCCTCAGGAAGGTTCGTGAGGATTCTATTCCGGTTCACATGGTAAGGAAACTCCTCGAGATAATAATGCCTCCGCCAGGGATCGAACTATCAATCACTCTGTCACTGTTTCGAGGACTCCATTACGTTAGTCCGACCAAATTAGTCGCCCTCTGAATACACTACGCGTCGCCATGCATTCAAACTAGCCATCTTTTGTAGATCCATGTTATTACTCCCGATCCTGAGTACCTGAAGTCGGAAGTTGTCGGACGATTGAAGGGATTCGCCGCGTAAGCGTTCTATGTCTACTTGCTCATTCTATGTGCGTTCTGCGGATGATGACGTTATCTTGGCTGTCAGTGAGGTTAGCTCTCCATAATACATCCTTATGGGTTTCGCCGATTCAGCTCTGCTGGATACTGCTTGCGATGATGATTATCCGTGAAGGATGCGAGTTCGATCCCAAGCGAGTTTTACTTTCAGGTCCCATGGATGCGCCGCAGCTCAGTCTTTGTCATTCCTCTGCGATATTATACCGGCAGCAGCAAATAAAGGATACGGCATTCGTGTTTTGAAGGAGCGCCTTGGATGTGAGTCGCTGTTGACGTTTTAGCTCGTGTTAAAACGATCCGTCGTAGATAATTCTATTGCTTGCATTGGCGATGCAATGAACGACAAGGAGATGTTACAGAATGCTGACGTACCTGTTGTTATGGGGAACGCGATGAATGAAATTAAGGTGAGTTCCCGCGCGCCACGAACTTGGATCTCACTTTTCTCGCCCTCAGACTCTAGGTAGACTGAAAGTGAACGCCAACGATCACGCAGCTCTCCCGGGCGTGGCTGACTTGATTAGTCGAATAATAGCCGCCAAGCAATGATACTGTTGCGCATGCGTGCAAACTCTTTGTCCTCTTGTACAGTAGCACTAAGTGGCTTCCTTTCTATCCTTCGGCACTTCACCCAGATCGCGGCATCAGCGATTCAGTGTTTCTCGATATGTCGAGGATTTGGGTTGCATGAATCGAATTGAAAGCAGACGATCTGCCGTATTCTCCTTGAGGGGGGAAGAGGAGCTTTTGAGGCCCATGGGTGACTCGAGCCGGCAGTGGAGAGGGGCTCGTCTTCCGGCATTACTGGGAGACAATACCACGGCACTACCGCATCGGTAGACGCGAGTGCATTAGAGAGCAGATCGAACAATCGGCTTTAGCAGGTTGGTCAAAAGCAAGCCACGAAAGTTACATTGGCGTATTGAGCTATTGCAGTAGGCTGTTGCCAGCGGGACTGAGGGAGAGCTCTCTACACAGTCGAAGACCTCGTCGATCTCCATACCGATGCTGAGCACTTCAAATTCAGTGAGCAGTTCAGAGGGGTAGCAGCTGATGGGAAGGTGAGGGATTAGTCTATGGTCTCGGGTTCAATTCCCGGTGAGGTGAGGATCAGTGCAGCTCGGCAATTGATCTCTTCTCCAACCCCATTCGGCCGCAGAAGAAGCTTCTGAACAAAGTCGTATTTTTTGAAGACCTCAGTGGGACTCATAAAAGCGGGCAGGTAAGAATATGCATTCAAGATTTGTATTGCATGCTGAATGGGAGTCCTCAATCTTTAATGCCAAGTCACCAGGTAGATTCTTCTGTTTCTTTTCGACGTGTATAAGGTGGGATTTTCGCTAGCGGACGCTCTTGAGTAGTTCGCAGTGAATGTTCTCTTTTTCTCAGGGGATTAGGGAGTTTCAATCTCAAGTACTTGCCTAACAATGGATGTTGCGAAATGTGAGTACGTGCGATCGGCGCAGCTTCTACACTGATGGATGGTGCTACTAGGTAGACTGGTATATGAACCGGAGACTGGTTCAGTCGGCTCAAAATACCGTGCGCGCACGAC
>NW_003216433.1:56645-82139 GCF_000006405.1 Perkinsus marinus ATCC 50983
GGAGGAGGGGGAGATGATGTATCTTTCGGCTCTGCTGCAGAGGCCGTAATTCATGGCCCATAAAGAGCTTCGAGTCGAAGTTCCTCTATTATGGCTTCCGATATTGGGGCACGGTATAATTTCGGCTCTTTTGTGGCCCAGCAAGAGGAAGACTCCGAGTTCCTCTTTCTAAGGACCAGCACTCGGCTGATTCGCAAAGAAGTCATCCTGGTGGTGGAGAATGATCTCTATGGAGCTGAAGGGAGTCGTTGCAATGTATTATAAATCTAGCCAAGGCCGAGTTAAGTTACTTCTTGAGCGAGGAGAGCGCATTATAGGCTATTGCTGCCTCACTCTGCTGTGGGTCTCAAGGCAGTTTTCCATCAATAGTAACTAAGACGAGTACTGGATGGTCATAGGAGTAGTATTATCCAGCTTTAAGAGATAACGTTACCCAGAGTTCGATAACAGTGGGGAGAATGATGATCCTAATGTGATAAAATTTACATTGGAAACTGATTGAAGAATGTGTTCCTAACTACGCAGAAAATTCAAAATAAATCCGCCCCCTGAGAACATTATAGGTTCCTGGATGATTCCATTATTATTACTACTGCTAATACTGTACTGGTGCGAATAGTCAACTCCAGATTCGACACCTCGTTATCATCGACGTGTTTTTGGAATCCCTGCATACACTGGAAAGTTGCGTTTCCTGTCCAGGAGTGGTTGGTTATCACAATTAACGATCCTCTTATTCCCGCTGCTATCAGCCTTTATCGTCCCCTCTCATGCCGTCTTCCCTCCGCAATGATGCATCAGCCCTACCCCTATTCGCTGTGGTGCCGTTCTTACAATCATCAGATGCAGTATCATTATATGCAGCATTCAAGGAACCGATAGAATTTATGCCTCTGGTTCACGTCGTGGACACCATCATTGGCCCTTACTCGATCGCTTGGCAAAGCCTCCAGCTTTTGCAGACTCTTTCGATCGAGGAGTCCCATCTCGCCATCTTCAATTACTCTACTCTACCATCCTTAACGACCATCACGATCCGTCCATCGGAGGGCTGTGGACCCGAGCTCGACCTCTGTCCTGTACTCGGTCGCTTTTTGACGCCTAAGTTGAAGATTATGAATCTCAAAGGCTTTTGCTGTGACACCATTGCGAGAGCGATAGGAAATGTTGAGGAGTGGCCCATCGTCGAGAAGGTGTTCATCTCCCACAATGGGGCTTCTTGTTGCGGCTCGGTCTTGGATATTTGGGAGGCGATCTCATTGGCCTTCCCAGCTTTGAGGGGGATCAGCGCAGTCCCCTGGGGGCACCCAGTGAATGGTCAATGCCAGCTAACGATCGCCAAACGGCGGTAGAGTTTATGCCATTTGTAACAGAAGTTGAACTGAAAGGTCCGCTGATGTCGTTGTCCTCTCGTAGTCTTCATATTCCATTCTCAGGACTTCCCCCTGTGCTCCTCACCGGCCCTTCACACTTCTCTCGATGCCTAACAAGTCTCAGCCTCACTGGTTGCCTGGTATCCGCCACCTTGTTGGGCTGTCTTTCTACGGCTGGTCCACTGTCTTCTCTGAAACGGTATAGAACTCCTGTCGAAGACTCGTCCATAATCGCCTCCTGTTAGGCTGTCCTTAATCGGCCCGTTTTTTGGTGCTGTCGGTTCGCTTCTGGCATTGAGACTCGCAGAGGAGGGGGTCTTCCCGGCTCTTGAGCGCCTGTGAGTTTGTGAGGGAGTGGGATGATTATTTTTGACAATATCTTAGATCCCTCAATCTGACCAAATTCCAAGGTGGATGGATGGGAGACTATACTGACCTCGGAATATCATTTCTGAGGATCCTCATCAAACTCTATCAATCTCATCGGATATCCCCGCATAGGCGGCTCCAGGTGGGAATTTCGTGGCGCGCGAGAAAATCAGAGTTCTCGTTTAGGTCATCACGACTACTACTATAGGCATTCCTGAAGACACTTCTCTCATTTATCAACAGCTCATACAAGGACCTTTACCGGCGATGAAAGTTTTGAAGTTAAAATCGGATGATGGTCGGTATCGCATTATCGACTTCCTACATGCTACCACTACCAAGGCCTTTTAAGTTGACGAAGTATAACCAGCATTGTTGCAAATAAGTCTGGACTGTAGAATCTGACTGCGATAAGCGCTCGCCCGATTGATCGATTTAGTTTGATGTGATTGAGTAGAATGGTAACTGATTGTGACGATTGATTGTTGTATCACTGTCGGTAGCAGTCGCCATGCGATATTGATAGCTTTTGCTCATCATTATGTTGTGTCGTGAAATCTGAAGTCCCCGGTTCGATTCCCAGTGAAGGCATTGTTCTCCATGGCTGGTCTGCCATCCCTAGGCTTGGCGCCTTCGTCGTTGTCCTCGTACGTCTCTCTCGCTTATCCTCAGCCCTTCCCTCTACCTGCCGTCTCGGGATTCGCTCTCGATGCCGTTTTCTACACGCCACAGTATCCGGAGGGATCAGTGAGGATGATTGAATTTCGGCCGACGGGTGAAGTCACATTCTACACAATAGAAGATAAACCGCACAGTTGCTTCTACAGTGGTGTTATTAAAGACAACGCGAATGTGCAAGTCATTTTGCATGATTCACATCATGATGAGAAAAATCGTTGCGAAAATATAATACAGGAATATGGAAGACACTTTTTTGATAAGGGAATTCGTCTTGACCTCCAAAAGATGCAAACTAAGATCGCTGGAGAACACTATGGAGGTGCGGTCGACATTTACAACCACGGCAAGTCGCGCGAGGAGCCGGGCTATTGTGTGGCATTGACTGAGAATGGGATGATGGACTGTACCTTTGAGGGGAAAACCGGGCAGATTTCATTCCATCTGGATGGCGGAGTTGACATTTTCAATAACGAAGATGAACAGGTGTCCTGTAAGTATTCTGTACGATCGCTCGTAGTGACTATCAGTGACTGCGGAAAAACCACAGACAGTTTTCAGCAGCTCATCGACTTCATAGGGGAGGACAATTCTCTAAGTCTTCATCCGTTAACGTTAACTGTGCGACGAGAAAATGAATATGCCTATCAGAGCGATGAATATGTCTATAAACAAGTCCAATGGGAGGAGGTGTTTTTTGATGCCAACGGTGTGAGAGTCCGTGGGGGAGTTCGAATGGATTGCGACTTTGCAGCGGATGATGATAAACATGGTGACGGTATCCACACGATTTCTTTCAAGAGAAATGGCATGATAGAAGTAACAGGTAACAGAAATACATACAGTGGCGACTACGAAGCCACGTTCAATGCCCAAAGTGGCAAAATCACCGTTAATGTGCCTAATTTGAAGAGCCAAGGTTACGGCTTACAAAGCCTACGATCAGGCGAAAATTCTCTGATGTCAATGAGTTTGGTCATCAAGAATAAGGCTATGCGTAGAATGGAAATCGACCTCCACGGCGGGCCGAGAGCAGTTTCGTTTACCTCTGGAGGAGACTGCCGGGCATTCAAAGTGAGCTGACGATGATTAGCATGTTGAAAGGTGTTTGATGTTCGCGATCGAGACGGTGTTGATTTATGACTATTTTCAACCACTGGGGAGACCGAGTGGAAGCCTTCGTTAACGCCGTCACCACCTCCGCCCCGCATCCTCCCTGAAATAACTCAGTCGAGACCGCTCTTCATGAACGCGCATATTTACGATATGCGTTGAAACGAATTAATATAGTTTATTACTAACCTGTTG
This sequence comes from Perkinsus marinus ATCC 50983, assembly GCF_000006405.1. NCBI lineage: Eukaryota > Perkinsozoa > Perkinsida > Perkinsidae > Perkinsus > Perkinsus marinus. The sequence continues at coordinate 60,374 of NW_003216433.1, forward strand.
TAGGCCAACATTCAGTATTTCCAACAGTGTACATCTCGAGAACCGGAGAGAACCCATACCACCTCTCCTGCCCTCAGCTCCGCTCCACCATTTTTATCAGCATCAGAGATCGACCATCTCCAGCTGAGGTCCATCTATGCACGGCTTTGAGGGAAGGAAAAGAATCTTTCCCGCTCCTACAGTGTGGAGATATTCACAATAACGCAAGGCGATCGAAGACTGCTCTGACGACGACGACGACGTTCGGTCGGTCGATGGATGATACATTATGATTGTCTTTAACTAGACATTAGTTTAACAGAGGATCTCCATCACGGAGACCCTATAGAAATGCAGCCAGTGGAAAATTGAGGGGGAGGGGGCAATGCCCTAGTAGTAGTAATAATAATAGCAGTAGTAGTAGTGATATCCCCCTACTCACTATGAATGTAACCTCGTCTTCTACATGAACGACTGATACTATCAATCAGATAAGGAACGGATGAGCTTAGGCCTCTTAGCCCACATATGCAACACACTAGATGTTTGGCATTGCTCCACCATCCGCATTGCGTCCATTCTGACGTTGTTAACTCGCAAGACAATATCTCCCTTTTGTAGTTTTTGGCCCGGGGGAGCTTTCCTATTCCAGAGGTCAATGGAGCCCTCGGGGGTAACTCTATCTACGACAAGCCATCGAGGATCGCTGTGGTCGACATCTATGCCCAAACGGACACCAGGAATTCTCTGAAGGAAGGAGCGACCATATTCTAACCTGTTTTGTATCTTACCCGCGTGAACCTAAGATACTACCTGTATATCTAGCTTAAAGCAATCCACCAACTCGATATCCTCCTTCTCATCTGCAGCCCCAACCCGTTCGTCCGCCACATCGTCATCAGTGTCGTCCTCGGAAGCACCGGCAGCCGCAGTCGTCTGAGTATGCTCATATTATCACTTTCTCTAATCGGAGTATCGATACGCCTTCCCACCTACCAGACCTGTTCATTCCGATGAGTGATGTGCCCTAGACGACACCTATTCAGTGGTGAGATATTTTCCCTGCCTCCCCCCGTTAAACTACCTCCAACGGTGTTGTTGTTGCTGCTAATGGTTCTTGGGTTTCTGCCGCTCCCCTTGACAAGCCTGAGATGACTAATGTCGGGGGATGGTGATGGAGTCATTACCTTCTTCCTTCCCGACGAGAGAGGTTGGAGTGGCAGCGGTTGTAGTAGGAGTTGCCTTTGGAGTGGTATAAGCTCCTCCCGTCTGAGTGTCCTCATCATGCCCCTGTACTGTCACTTCGTGGAGCCACTCGGACGTGTCTGGTCGTCGACAACACTGATCGAACATGTTGATGCTGAAAGTCTCTAGCCTGGAGACTGTCGAGCTGGACTCGATCGACGCGAGTGTATTTCCCATGCAAAAGTTTAATATGTGCTGATCGATATTCGTGCGTAGTTCCCCTTCCGGACCTATTCTGAATCTTCCATGCCCCCAACCTGTGGCATATCAACACCCCCACCTACCATCCTCGAAGATTCTCTCTCCCATCCAACCGCGGAGCGATTTGCAGGAAAAGTGGTACTATATAATTGACCTAAATGCACTTCTCCTGTGAGCGCAGGTTCCATCCCTGCCGGCGACACTTCTCGCAGTCAACTTGTTAGAGATATACTCGGTTCGCACTGCTCGGTATTAGTAAGGCGAGAGTCTCTGTATTCCGAAGGTGACCAACATTTGGCTGTACTCAGGAGGATGGGCTTCGGAGAGCTCCGCCCCCGAACCGTCGATGTCTTCGATTTCCTCGACACTAGCATGAAGTCATAAGGTCGTTCCTACTACTGGTGATAGTTGAGACAAACGTACAGTAAACTACCTCCTTTGCTATCGGGTGTGATACCCGGGGTATCTAGCCCGGCCCAGTTGCTGCGATGGTGTGCATGCGTGCTAGCTCGGGATCTATTCATTAGCTGTTCGACAGTGCTGGAGGAGATTGCCGGGCCTGTTCCGTATCTTTCATGTTATAACCTAAGATACTTTACGTGCCATCCGTCGAAAAACATCAGTTTTTGCATTTCACAGTGTCGGGCACTCCGGTCTCTCTCAACGCGCTCCTCGAAAGGTGCGCGAGGAAGCTCGAGCGACATAGATACGAGATGAGGCCGTATCAAGAACTTCTCTATCACAACCAATGGCTCACGAATCACAACGATGTCTCTAAAGTGACCATAACAACTACCGTCACGCGCCATGAAATTACTGACAGGTCCCTGAAGAGGTGATGGAGAGTTGGGGGCTTCCCTTGAGGTTAGTGAAAACACTGAAGGAGCAGATACGAGAGATTGAGGTGGGACCTGAGTTGGAATTTCTCCACCGTTCGAGGTGACCGAGATCAGGTCACAGCTATCAAGTCCGACTTCGTCGCGCGGCTGCAAATCTTGGGGGATAGGAGAAGTAAACGGAAAATTGCGATGGAAAAGTTGAAAAAACGACACAAGGAAAAGTGGGGAAATTTCCCACTGTCAATCGCAGAGGAGAGGGGCTAATCTTGATTGAGAGATGCCATTGAATTTGGCCTATTGAAATACCCGGCGGCAGGTGGGCAGCCGTGACCATCGCGGATGCATACAAGCAGTACCTCATGAGGAGGGACGGTATCTTGCCTACGTATCACCACGACGAGGACGGTGAATACTGTGATGCCGACGAGTGGAGCCTCGTCAAGGGGGATACTCAAAGACCACCTATGAGTGAGTTGGAAGATTCAAAACAGGCCCACTGACGGCCTCTTTGATCGATCAGCCCATCGGAGTAGCATATCTTCTGTGGTGTCGGGTAGCACAGCATCGTACAAGGTGGCGAAGAGGACTATAATGCTAGCAGTGAGCAGATGGATACTTCGGTGAGGAGAAGGCCCATTGAACCATCCAGGGTTTGTGAACCCCGTCGATCAGGATGCTTAAACGCCGTCGAAGGGCTGCTAATGAGACTTGCCCGTTAGCTAGGACCATTCATAAGGTGGGTTGGAGTGTCTCTGCTGGGAATCGAACCTGCGACCTCTAGATACTCGTAGAGAAAGGTATACGCGCTGAGCTAGAAGGCCGTGTACGGGATTGGCTAGTTGGAAAGCAGTGGCTCCTCACTGTGGAAGACCTTGGAATTGTCGAGGAGAGGCATTGGCTGAAGTGGAATGCTGATGACAGGGTATCTTTTGTGCATGCGTGCATTTGGCTATATGTACCTACTCCTAAGATACCTTGGGGTATGGTGATGCATCTCAAAGAGGTCTATTCGACCAAGCTGACGGAGAGGATGCTGAACAAGCTCCCTCACGGTGAGCAGCATGCCGCGACTGTTGAATATGGTTAAGGCCGTAGGTATCCGGGACCGAGTCCTTCACAGTACTGCTTGGGTCAAACTGATGCCTACTAAGAGCAACAGCATGGTTTGATCTGACACCTTCGCTCCCCTAGAATTGATCCTTATTTTCAGATGTCTACTTGGTTGAGAGGAGTGGTACGGTGGATTAACCCGGACTCCTGGGCGGCAGTAGTCATTCAACGAGCGGTTCGGCCCTGGTTGATGGCAAAGCAACCGAGATTGTGAGAGGAGTGGTATCATTCTTCGAGAAGTGGACCTGTTTTGTATCAGACCATGCCCGTTTGAAGATACGCAATCGATTGCTGATAATTATGTGGTGTATTTAGAGAAGGAATCAGACAGAGGAACTCGCTGGTAGAGATGAACGAATGACACTTTCGCTCGTTAACAGTTATAGTCAAAATCTTGTCATAGTGACCCGATGGGTACAGTGTCTTCCCTTCACTCAAAGGATAGCGGGTTCAACTCCCAACACACTCACTTTATAAACCTGCTTGTTTGTAACATCCCTACCACACCAATCGCAACTCTTATTAGGACTCCCTACTGGTATCGAATATTTCATACAGAGAGCAACCGCGGCGATGACGGAGGTCTCATGTACTTCCTTGCATGTTGGAAGACAAGAGAGGAGGCCTTTCATCGAGACCTGAGCTCCCCTGTCGAAGTCATCCCAGTAGCATCACCCTCCCACTCGCGCATCGCCCTTCTTCGTCCGTCAACAGTTACTCTCTGTCAATCGAGTACACCTACCGCCGAGGCATTCTAGTCGATCCACATTCAATCTATCAGAGTCGCTGGTGTTCATAATCCGCTATAAGCGTCGAGGAGAGTTCATCAGTCGCCGTTTGCGAGCATCTACAGCGGCCGAGCTCGACTTTGCCGCGGGGGAGTTGAAGAGGGCGATTAGGGCTGCTCGAGCAGAGAGAGATCTTTAATGCATGGTATCATGTTCGAAGGGTGTTCATTGACATGTTCATGATGGTTACCTTGAGTTGTGTAGTGGGAAGGAAGAGACGGTGGATCATGACTTTAGCGCTACGCTGTGGGGTTGATGCAGCTACCGCTAAACGGTTGGAGCGATTTGACTACGATTTTTTGAACTGGGGATTGTTTCAAAGAGTGATGGATTTGGAAGAGTCGACTGTACGGCTGGCAAGGTCGTTGCATAGCTCCTTATAAGAGTTAAGTTTAGTTGGCCTTTGCTGTTGGCAAAGTGGTTATCGATTAGATGGGCGCGCGCAAAATGAAGACTAAAATGCTGAGCCTGACTCTTAAGCTCGCTGTTGCTGCTGCTGATGAGATTAGCATCATTGTTGTAGTGTATTGAAGCGCGTCGACATGTCCTCTTCCACGATTCAACCCTACCTTATTCTGGCTTGCTCCTCGGCTGACGAGCCCAAGGAGCTCATTCACACCGTTTTGCAGTCTAGAGTGTGTGAGAAGAACAAGTATTGTGATGCTGTTTACAAGTAATGGGAAGAGGGCATTGCGGTGTTCTGTGGCGTGTGGGAAGTTTATGCAACTTTTACTAGTATAATTGTTCTCAAGTGTTTACCTTGTTTTCTATTAGGTTCGACGTTCCTGAGAACCTCAAGTTCGGCTCCTTCGATTCCCTCATCAGATTGGTGGACGACCTTTCCAAACAAGATTCCCAAGTTGGTCATTATCATACCACTCCCCTCTCTACTGCCTTCCCATAGGTTGAGGCCGTCCTTCGCCGTATCGAGAGGCAGCTGCTCGAGCTTGACCCCAACACTGAGTTCAAGGTCGTCTCTCAGAGGGCTTCACTATCAGCAGAGGAGTACATCTCCAAATTCCACTGGGATGACGCCAAGTTCCCCCGCACCAGGAATATTCAGGACAACCTCAGTCTGTTGTTGACGAGTATTCAGAAGCTCGATGAGGAGGTGAAGTCGAAGAGTCAGGCTTATTCTGATCTCAAGACACAGTACACTCAGATGAGCAAAAAGGTAGGGCACGATTTGTCCATTGTCATCATCATCGTTGATGTGCTTCCCCTCAGGAGTCTGGTTCATACGCTCAGCGAGATCTGACTGATGTTATTACTCCTAAGAGTGTTCGTGAGGGTGACTTCGTCGAGACCGAGCATCTCACTACTGTTGTTGTTGTGGTGCCTCGTGGCCAAGACCAGGACTTTTTGAGCAAATACGAGGCTGCTGCTGCCAAGGTCGTCCCTCAGTCGGCTTCCCCTTTGAACCTCCCTGCTGATAAGGACGGTGCTAAGCTGTACAGAGTAGTCGTCTTCAAGAGCTGCGTCGAGGAGTTCGCCAACAACATGCGACATGCTCGTTTCAATTGCCGTGACTTCACTTATGATGCCAGCAAGTATGAGGAGCTACAGAATGCTAAGGCCCATATGGAGAGTGAGGTGAAGAAGCAAGAGGCTTTCCTCAAGAGGTAATGAGGATGATATATTCGAGCTTCGCTCCGCTAGATTGATTATATGATTTCTTCAGGGTATGCGCTGCTGCGTTCTCTGATACCCTCGTTGGTTGGATTCACTTGAAGGCTATGCGAACCTTTGTCGAAGCTGTCCTCCGTTTCGGAGTTCCCCCTAACTTTGCTGCGTTCATCGCGGTGGTTGGAAAGAAGTCACAAGCCAAGCCAGTGAAGCTGCGTGCTGAGCTTATGGACGTCTTCTCCAGCAGTGGTCTATTTGGTAAGAACTACCTCTCTGGTGCCAAGGCCGAGAAACAACAGGGAAGCGCTGCTACTGATGTAGGTGAACGGGTGATGAATGATGATGATTATGTTGTGTGTGTTTTAGGAGGAGGGTAGTGGTGAGTACTATCCTTATGTCTCTCTGAGCTTCGCTCCGCTGCTTTCCATCAAGGCGGGCAGTGCCTAAGGCGCTGCAATCTCCTCTGGTCGGCGTCGTAGCAGCTCCCAGGTGGTATAAGTCTTAGATTGATTTCTCATCGGCAACAGATTGAGTGGATGATGTGCGTTGAGGAGATGTAAGATTGTAAGAAATAGAGATTATTCCCTATATTGCTAGGATCAACAGTAACGCCTTAGTGGTTGTTGACTGGTCTCTCTCATTGCCATTATCGCTCGGTCGTTGCTGTATCTACTGGTCCGACCAGGCCCATTCTTCTACTATGTCGAGTTGTTACGAGGCTCTATCCTGAGGGCGTCGTTATCATCATTACGGTTGTTGATGATGCTATCAAGTTTCTTCAAAGAGTCTATCATTACTGATACATTTCCTGTTCCGTGTGGACTCTAGTAGCTCTCTGTTGAGTTGTCGAATATCAATCGTAGGAGGGGTGGTAGAACAAAGGAAGAAGAAGAGGGTCTCCTCTACGTATCAATGGAAGTGGCTTTGGCGCGGCGTTTCCGCGTGGCTTTGAGCTGGCGAGTAGTGTTTTGCAGCGGAAGAGGCGAGGTGGTTAAGTACAAAATCGTGGTGAGAGAGATGAGGATGATACTGATGCGATCAACGCTGTTGGAGGCATGAAGGTGAGGATCTTCACTGATGAATGCGAATTTTTGACATGTTGACAATTGAAGTAAATATTTGCGACCCTGGAGTGATGGTGGTTGTGATTAAAGTCAGTAGTGGTTGGTTCAACCAGATATTGATGATAACCAACTTGGTTATCATCAGTATCTGTGCGCAGCGCGAAGAATTTTTTGAATCCCCATTCCATCGGAAGTGTCGCTTCAATCTGGTGTTGATCCTCCGATCGCTTCGGGATGTGTGTAGAATATCAACATTATCATGGTGCAGGATGGCACACAAATGGTGTTCATCATGAGCAAGCTGAATAGATGCTGCAGTAGAGGTTTCAGCTGCTGATCGATTGGCAAACATTTGCTGCCAAGCAAATGTCATAGATATTTCGCGCGCCACGAAATTGATTTGATCAGCTGCTATCGATTCCAGCGCCGTTAGAGCGCTCTGAAAAGAACTACGAGATCGACGAGGAGGTCGGCTGTGAGATTCGTGTAGAATTCAAGGCTGAGCAGGAGGGCGACGCGAATGTGCTGTACTATCGTTCCTGGCTACCACTGGGAATCATCGCTTTGCGTTAGTGGATGGGGGAGTTCTCACGGAGCCTGTTTACAGTGCAGAGCAACGCGATGGTGACACGATAGAGGCTCTGTGGATGTAGCGTGTGGCATTTGGTTGGGGTAATTGGAGGAGAGTTGGGAACAGTTGTAGTTGCTGTGTGGATGACTGTAGCTTCCATCGAGGCTCACCAACCGACCCAGTTTGTATCTCTCAACCCGATTGAGAATCTGCTGAACATGATGACTAAATACGCACTCGAGAGCGCCAAGGTTACACATGAGATGGTCATGAAGGTGACATCTGGGGTGTGGCATGTCTTGGTGGACATTATTCGTCCAATCAGACAAGAAGTGACCATGAGATTCCAAGTCACTCGGAACATGGCTATAGTGGGGATCGGCTCCAATGGGACAAGCTGAATCCTGAGAGAGGAGAACCTGTTGGAGCTCTACCGCTCAGAGCTGCTAAAGTTCACCGGAGGCCGGTGGGCAGTCGAGCACGGTGAAGGTCATCGGTATTGCAAGGATCAGATCCAGCGTGTTGTGGTGGTGGACCCAGCAAGTGTGAGTGGCCAGACCCATGCCTGTCACATCACGGACCGCCCCGACGATGAGACCAGCTCGTGGTGGACGCGATGGAGGCTGCCGGTGGATAGGAGGTTTCCACATTGGGGGGAAGGATGGTCATTAGATACCGTCGAACGAAGTCACTTTCCATCATCATAAGGTTAGGGATGTAGCAGATATTTGGGATAAGGAAGCGACTCCCTTTAGACGACATTATGAGTGAGGGGTTGAGTATTGACACTGATGGTATCGTGCTTGGTTCGACATTAGATTCCCGGCTGATGACCCTCTTGAGGGGTGGAATGGTGTTGATTTACTCTGGCCTGTTGATGCCCGCACACATGATGATGTACTTGATGCTTTCATATACTTTGAGATGAGTCTTGAGTTGTTGAGGAAAACAAACGATTGTCGTCTGCAAAGGTAAAGGTATGTTTAGCAGTAAGTGCTTGGCAATAGAGGGGGCTTATCTGTGAGTTGCGATCTCTGTTATCATCTGATCAATTCTTGGTGAGTTATCAAAGTCCGACTGAACTGACCTGATTATCACTTATGATTTATCAGTGTGTGATCACAGCCAATTAGAGTAGAACTAGCTCACCACTGAGGCAGTGGATTGAAGCGAATTGTACAACTGGGAAGCATGTCGTTCCATATTCATCTAACGGCTCGGGCTCTCCAAAGCATGCCCGCCGGTATGAGAGTCCTCGCCTGGAGGTGTGGAGTCCCGCTGTTTAGATTTTAGATTGCCCCCCAGGGAGACAATGCATTGAGTCGTGGGTAGAGTCACCCATGGCGCGAGTTAGAATGGTATTATCGCGCTCACAACGAGGGTCCAGCGTGGACTCCACACCGTGGAGATGTCCAGTCAAGCCCAGGCATGAGGGTGGTCCACGAGAAGTATTACCATCGACATCGAGTTGGTTCGGTGCAACGCGAAAGCCGTGCTGTCTGTCTGCCAAGGGCCGATCCAAGCGGATGATGCTGCGGCCGACAAGGAGTCTGACCGATCACAATCAGGCCGAGTTCGCTGAATAAGACAGCTTATATTCGTCGTTTGGCAGGACTAGGTGTACGATGCTGTCATAGCATGTCATGCTAAGCGTGAGATAGCATTTCAACGGTGTTTCGATGCATTCGTTGAGAAGGGTCGCATAGATACACCTGGAACATTTGATCGTGATGTATCAGTATGTCCGGATGGTTGAAGAGGTGGAGTAGAATATTCTGGACTTTTCCACGTAGGCTCAAATCTGGTCGCTGCCGGATACATGCTCTAAATCACTTCCCCTCAACAGTCTATTTTTCCCAAGAGTGTTCCGAACATCCCCCACCTAGCCTGGTACGCTAGAGTACCTCAAAAACGTCTTCCCTTCCGAGTGTGCTGATATGAGGATCTGTATCAGATCATCTGGTGTCGGTTCATACTCGTTGAACAGCACGGGGTCCGCCGCTGAGACGACCAGTGGCAGTCGGCCACATGAGTTATTCTCCCTGCGTCTGCAATCCGGCGAGGCTTGGACTATCGAATCCTAGTGAACTGAAGGATGTTCATCTGTGATCTTGGGGAAGCACATCTAAACGACTAGAATGCTAGCTATTTCGCTGGCAGCGTGTCCGAGTGATCAAGGAGGTGGACTCGCAACCCACTGCGCTTTACTCGCGCAGGTTCGAGTCCCGCCGCTGTCGGATACACAACCTTGAGAACCCTCTTTCAACCATTCACCTCTCTTTATGGTGTTTGAGACACCAATCGGCTCATCTAGTCTCATCAGCTGGAGCGCCCCCAAGTTTTGGGACTTGAAGCTTCCTCCCTTTCAATGGATCTCTCCGAATTTCCTCTCGTCTCAACATTCCCATCATTAACCGTCTAACCTACCGCTGTTTCTACAAGCATGGCCGCTGCGCTCGTAAATCGCCATGGATTCCGCTACAAAGATGGCCACATAGGGTATTCTTCCTTCGTCTGCAATCCGGTGACGCTTGGACTATCAAACTCCAGTGAATGCAAGGATGGTCATGTGTAATCTTGGGGAAGCACAGCCCAACGGCCAGAATGCCGGCCTTTTCGCAGACAGCGACGCTGTCACAGCGTGTCCGAGTGATCAAGGAGGTGGACTTGAAATCCACTGGGCTCTGCCTGCGCAGGTTCGAATCCTGCCGCTGTCGGGCACAAAGCCTTGAGAACCCTCTGTTAATCAAGGATAATCCTTTATCCCAAGTTAAATTCCGGAAACGAGACACACGTCGCTCCGCTGCCCAAAAGGGACAGTCGACACACAGCGAACCGCGTGCAAGATTGCACCACGTATGCACGCATTAGGAATAGCTTGCAGATCAGAGTGCCGCGTGAATAGTGTTGTCATTTTGCTCAACCCATCCCTCCCACACCGAGCACAAGAGCCGACTCGCTTGAAGACCGCACTTGTCCCATCTTTGGTGTCGACGCGACATCCTAGTGGTATCACTTATACCAAGCAGCACTAATCTTGCGAGTGCGGCCTTCAAGCTCGACTCTTCATGGACAAGCCTAGCTTGTCTCCAGACCCACGTGTTTCGAGTGTGGTAATTTAACTATTCACCTCGCCCCGTGGTGTTTGAGACATCAATCTGCCCATCTAGTCTCATCAGCTGGAGTGCCTCCAAAATTCGGGTCCGAAAACTTCCTTGCTATCAATGAATCTCTCCGAATCTTCTCTCGTCTCAACGTTCCTATCATTAACAGTTTAACCTACCGCTGTTTTTACAAGCATGGCCGCTGCGCTCGTAAATCACCATGGATTCCGCTACAAAGATGGCCACATAGGGTATTCTTCCTTCGTCTGCAATCCGGTGACGCTTAGACTATCAAACTCCAGTGAATGCAAGGATGGTCATGTGTAATCTTGGGGAAGCACAGCCCAACGGCCAGAATGCCGGCCGTTTCGCAGACAGCGTGTCCGAGTGGTTAAGGAGGTGGACTTGAAATCCACTGGGCTCTGCCCGCGCAGGTTCGAATCCTGCCGCTGTCGGGTACAAAGTGTTGTGAACCCTCTGTTAACTATTCACCCGCCCCGTGGTGTTTGAGACACCAATCGGCCCATCTAGTCTCATCAGCTGGAGTGCCTCCAAAATTCGAGTCCGAAAACTTCCTTGCTATCAATGGATCTCTCCGAATTTCCTCTAGTCTCAACATTCCCATCATTAACCGTCTAACCTACCGCTGTTTCTACAAGCATGGCCGCTGCGATCGTAAATCGCCATGGATTCCGCTACAAAGATGGCCACATAGGGTATTCTTCCTTCGTCTGCAATCCGGTGACGCTGGGACTATCAAACTCCAGTGAATGCAAGGATGGTCGTGTGTAATCTTGGGGAAGCACATCCCGACGGCCAGAATGCCGGTCTTTTCGCAGACAGCGTGTCCGAGTGGTTAAGGAGGTGGACTTGAAATCCACTGGGCTCTGCCCGCGCAGGTTCGAATCCTGCCGCTGTCGGGAACAAAGTGTTGTGAACCCTCTGTTAACTATTCACCCCGCCCCGTGGTGTTTGAGACACCAATCGGCCCATCTAGTCTCATCAGCTGGAGTGTCTCCAAAATTCGGGTCCGAAAACTTCCTTGCTATCAATGAATCTCTCCGAGTTTCCTCTCATCTCAATATTTCCAACCGTCTAACCTGCCGCTGTTTTGATAAACATTATATACGCCGCGGGTGTAATTTTTCGGCGCTGAGGTAGGAATAATGGCTGGACCGAGCCGCTCAGAGTCTCGTACGCAATTAACATCGCTGATTTCGATTCTGAAGTCCGTTTTGTTTCTAGAACGATTTTCATGGAGAAATTCAATTTCCAAAAATCTGCGCTCGCTTGTTGTCCTCCGTGCGCGCCCACATTACGACTACTGTAAGGCTCATTGAGCCTAGAAACATAAACAACCCTTGATAAATAAGGATGAAATTCTAGTTGCTATCTAATGGCTCCGAGCCGGAATCACTGGAAGATCGCTGCTAGAACTAGCTTTGCCTTCGTCTACGCGCTGTGCTTCATCCCATTGGAGGCCTCAGTTGTGAGCAACGACGCAGTCGACGAGCCGCTGAGCGGAGAACTCGTTATCGGAATAGCTGAGTCAGCTCTGGCATTAGTTGGCCTACCATCCCTCTCTGAACTTACACAAGCAGATATGCTAGAACGGAAACGTAAATTCATTTGCATGATCGGAAACGCTGGCTGCTACCCAGCAAGAGTCGCCCCTCCACCCTCACGCTGCTCTTTCAGCATCAACATGAGGTCACCCTCTTGGTCGAACCCATGAGCAATGAATGACTCGATGAGGAGATGACAAGTACGCTTTGAACGGCCCAACTCCACCACTCTAGCTGGAGTCGTCATCAGAGACCTAAATATAACACATTTCCTACTGGCCCTTCCCCGCTACCATCACCAATGTTGGAGTTGGAATATATGCTCGCTTTCTCGAGCCGAGCTCATACAGAAATTCTGGTACGAGCATTTTAGGAAACCACCAGCAAATCTCCTCGTGTATATCCCCCCCACACACACGGAGCCTCACCTCGCTATAGTGTCCATAACAGCTTTGTCCAGATGGGCCGTATTAACCATAGCCTCCACAAACTTGGCGATAGTGCCCATCTCGAGCGTTGCTGCTGACTCTACTATTAACGGCGAATACGATTGCAATAATTTCCGTATTGATTCCATCAGCGATGGCGGAACTGTGAGGAGTCTTAGGTTCAACAAAGCGAGATACAAAACTACCTATGTCCCGAGACTTCGAGGTGTTCATCACGATAGTTGTAGCGCAATACACAGCGTTACAAGCGACTTCAGCGTCACATTTCTCAGCAGTCGTGATGAGCCGGGAGACCATCACAGCGAGGTCGCTGTGGCCGAAGGGGATCCTCCATCGTGCATACACTTGAAGGAGGCCTCCAACTTCCGAAGCCAAAAATAGCGGAGCGGAGCTGACCGCTGAAAACCTCAATCGTTCGAAAATGGACGAATCGAGCAGAGCAATGTCCGAAACGCTGGTCAGCGACTCCCGTACTTGTCCAAAAGCAAACGCCACGTTGACCTAAACATATGCTATTCCGTATTTTCCACCCTGGATGCTCCTACCAGCTCCGCTGGTGCCATAAACATGAGCTTATCCCTCGCACATGCCAGACTTGACTCCAAGAGCTCCTTAGGAGGACTAATAACCCCACCACTATCACTGGTGTATGCCAAGACCAGTCGGGCCAACTCCATAGGAGTCGCCTCTGCCAAGGTCGCCAATGCTCGACCTGCTATCATCTCCATTGTAGATGTGAGGGGAAGGAGACCCTCAAGCTGCTGACCATCCTCAGTGTCATCCTAAAAAGATATATTCAGGAGTTCACACACGAATTCGGGTAGGAGTATACAAAAACCGCCCAAAAAAATTTCTAGATTTCCTCAAAATTCCCATGTTGTCAAACGTAGTTGACCACATGCATATCATCTCGAGAAAGTTCTCATATTTTCCTCCCAACCCGTGTATGACCTCTCCCCCTTTTTTCTGACCACTCCCCTCAGCAACAGTATGGTGTTTGACGACCCTAGCCAGTGCACTAGCAATAACGCTGAGGTCCCTCACGTGGAAGGGCTCTTGGGACATCCTCGTTTGGATATGCTTACACCACCGAGTAAAGAGTTCCAAATCCACCACGCCCAGTTTGGTCATCGCATTTAGCAACATACATATCTCTACGGGGCTGTGGAATTCATGGACTCTAGCCGCGACCTCTCGCGACAAGGCATTCAAAAACGACTCCTAAGAGCACCGAATCTACTGCCAACTTCAACTTTTACCATCCTACTTGCATCTGCACACCTGTCTTAGCATAGGCGCTGAACACCATCGCGAGATGAACTGATGTGAAATACAACAGTTTGGCCTCTACCACGGGGGCCAGCGTATCGAACAGTTGCTGGTCGGCTATGCGGACCCTCGAGAAAGCATTGAGGAGAAGAGCACAGTCCCTAGGCTCCATCGCGGGGGCGATAGCGAGGGCTCTATCTCTCAGCTGTTGCCAATACGGTGAAGTGCTCTTTATCCGATCTCGCACGGCAGTGTTAGCAGCATGACCCAAGCCCTCTGCATCGAGAGTAGAGGGAGGGGGCAGGTCAGCCGTGAGGGGCCCACCAAACTTGGCGAGGGGCCTCCACGAGGCAGCGGGCTGAGGGGTAGGGTGGACGTACTGAGAGAGGGCCTAGCGGCGAGTGGTAGTAGTAGTAGCCTTACTTGCTTTCCCAGGGGGTTACCGAAGTGGGAATTGGTGGAAGTGTGGGAGATTTGCTTTAGGGCTGTCCCTCGAAAGGTTGGTAGGACCTTACGGGCTGGCATAGGGAATATAGACGATACTGTTGAGAGAAATTACTAACGTTGAACGCGATAGCCCCAGGGGGTCGTTAGAGTTGGCGAGATTGACCTCGGGAGTAATGATGCTTCACAGAGCATCGTATAATAACAACAGCAAATGTCGTTGAGCGACTACACTACTTTACTAAGCGGCGCCGTAGCGGTCGAACCAAAGCTAATACGTACAGGCTGGCACTGGTGATTTATGTCAACTCTGACCTGGTCCATGCTCTGTAGCTTAAATAGTGTCAAGAGGGCCTCGGAGTCGGCGAAAGGTCGAAGGCCAAACCACGACTGGCCCGAGACGAACTCGTAGTAGATGTTACTGTAGCTGAAGGAGGTGCCAGCGTAGGAACCTGGGAGAGGGGACTGCATTCTCCTTGGAAATATATGTTCGCTCTCATCAGCTGAGCTCACAAGTTTCCTCAACAGATAAAAAAATTTACCTACGAATTCGGGTGAAAGTGTACAAAAATGAAAAAAAAATCCAAAAAAATCTCCAGAATTTCCATATAAATGCCATTACATGTGGTTGAGCATGTGCATATTTTCCCACACTATTTCAGTGATGAATTAGGAAGATTTTTCCCCAAATATTTTTCGAACCACATTTACCAAAAAAATCCCAAAATCGCGAAAATTCCCGGAAAATTCTCAGAAAATTTCCCTTTTACTCTTTTCAAAACTATAGCCACTCAAGGGTAGGAGACTCACCAGCCATAACGCCGATCTTCTTGGGCTGGGCGAACTGCAGGGAGATCTCTTGGGTGCTGCTGCTACCGTCGAAGGCGCCTCGATAGGTACCAACAATTGCAGGGGTAGATGCATCGCACGTGTAAGGAGTATCTTAGGTTGAGGACGGTAAGATACGGATGAGGCCCAAACATGACCCTCCTAGTACCGCTAGTTGGTATTGTTGTTGTATATGTAGGGGGTGATTTGGGAGTAGGGGTGACTGGTCTAAAGCTGTTCGTACGGGTCGAGGAACACCCTTGGAAGGAAAAAAGGAGGAGAACCAATGAGGAGATAATGATGGTGGTGACCAACCTGGCCATCACCATTGGAGTTATTAATGTTAATGTAACTGTTATAAGCATCAAATACTAACCTCTGAGCTGCTAATTATAAAAATGGCAAACATTTATCGCTTCGCTCCGCCTATTTCTTAGAGAAACTTCGCTCCGCCTATTTGGGAGAGCACATTTTGGGAACTACTACTACCAATGGTGATGATGCTGTTCTGAAGTCTTCGTCAATGCCCACTACCTGCACGAGGGCCATCACCACTACTTGGCCATCCATCCCTTACCTACATCATCATCATACCACTCCTTCCGTAATTATACCCGAAATCAACCTTACCCCCCGACGCCTCCAAGCCCTAGGGGGCAGCCTCGTCCTCCTAGGGCTCCTCCTGGCCATCATCACCGTTGTACCCCTCTTGGTGTGGCCCTGCCTACTACTATCCTTCATAGGGACTTGTCTGCTGGCTGTGGGGCTGTGGTTTGACTCCTTTGGAGGCACCTCCTCTCTGAGCATTTCTAACACCATTCGGGAGCTCCTCACGGAGAAGACGCCCTTGGAACTACTCGAGGGCCTCCTTAAGAGGAGCACGATGGGGTTTATGATGGCTGGACTAATGTGTAAGAAAAAAGGGCTGAAATTTTGACTTTGGAAATGATCAATTTCGTGGATTTTTTCAGCGCTGAAGTTCTTCGATCTGAACGAATTAGAAAGAGCGCGTTTTCTGGCCGGATGTACCCCTGGCATTCGCCGCCTCCTCACCACTCGAGGGCTGCTTACTCTACTCCCCGAGTGGATGCAAAGTCTCCTCCCTGGTGGCGGCCCTGGACAGCGGAGGGCTCTGATGGTGGATGGTGGTCAACCGATGAGGACTCAAGAAGAGGATGAGGTCCAGTTGGCCCTTTCTTGTATTAAGAGGCATCCGAGGTAGTTGAGGGAGTATCTTAGGTTCAAGTGTATAAGATTCAAATGAGGTCCAAAAGTGGACGCGGGGTAGTTGGTCTATAGGATTTTCTACATCTTCGGTATCAGTTGGAATTCCAACGCGATCTTGTTTGTATAATTGAAGCTGTAGGAGTTGCATAAAGTTCCCGCGCGCCTCCATTTCGTGCATCGGCTTGCCCTCTACACTAGTGCATCGTGTGATGTCGGCGTGCATGTCTTCTGAAACAAGAACAACCGCAACCCGCACTTTGTTGTATAATCGTGCGCGAATCATTCACAGTATGCCTACGACGTCCAATGGAACGTCCAGGAGGTTTTTTGTCGCCTTGGGGGGGGAGGTCACCTCTTAACCTGATGTTTTTATTTTCCCGTCAGTGTCGGTTTGCGGTAGCTGATGCTTGTCTGTAGAACCTTCCCAGAGGAATGCGATACGAGGGGAGTGGAGATTAGGACAAAACGAACTTGAGCCCTATGGCCAATATCTGGACAATAATCGTTCAAACTCGCAGTAGAGAGATTAATCGTTCCCGCGGTATTTACTGTGGCGGATTTTTTTACCCATTTGGCACACTCTTCAGCGTTTATACTCACTCTTCGGAAAAAGTGTATCAGTTTCACCTTGATAGCGTATCTTCATCGCGGTAACCTAAGATTCGTTTATCATTGGTCTTCAGATCGCTGACCCCACGGCTCCGATTACGAGTGTCCGCCCTATGCCGACAGATCCTCCACGGTGACGCCCCCCTCCACCACCCTCCTGTCACCCAACCTGCTCAAGCTTTGGCATGGCTGGCGTGGGATAAGTGTAGAGGACTGTCGAAGCAGGAAGCGCGCGCCCAGATGATCGATATCTTAATGAGGTTTGATGATGATTTTGCTAATATCAGTTATCAACGGGAGCGACATCATGGTGGGAAAGTGCCTACGGCCGCTTTGGTGGAAGTTGACCGATTTGGCAAACCAAAAATTTTCCCGATTGTGGCTAGCATTGTTGAGAGGTATTTACGAAGATATGTGTCGGAGTCGTGGGCCCCTTGGTGGCGTAGGAGGCTCATATGGTTATGCGCAGTGTTGTTGGTATGTAGCCTCTTGATGAGGGCATCACCGAGGGTCCGAAGTCTTTATGATAGGGCCCCTAAGGCGGTCCTTGCGCTATCTAGTGCATTGGTGTATCTACTCTCGATACAGTATGGTGTGCCCGAATGGGTTTTCGCGATATGCCCTGATTATGCATTGACGGCTATGGGGGGAGGGAAAGGGCCGAGGGGCGGCTGGCGTAGAATCTTCGACGTCTTTGCTAATGAGGCCCTACCCTTCGTACGGGAAGAGGAAGGTGATGCATAACGCGGTAACGTATTTGTTAATATTGCCAATTTTTAACAAGGATGCTGATTGAGGTGCTTTTGAGTTCATGATAAAGTGATGGAGGAGTTGAAATACTCAGTAGAATATTTTCTATGTCGGTTGGAGATCGATCGATGCATGGTCCTGGTCGAGTGGGAGGGTGTTGAAGTGTATATGTTTGGTATTATCAGCTGAGGTGGAGAATTGGCAGAATTTTGAAATTTGTTGTTTTGAGTTTCAGAAGGTACAGTATGAAAATTCACACACGTTTGGGATAGGAGTAGACAGAAACCAACGGAAAAAATCCCGAAATTTCCTCAGAATTTTATCGCTGTCGTCAACACGTGTAGTGCAAAATTTTCCCTCACTGGTGACAGATGTTTTTGGTGCTGTCACCCGACACCCGTAGCCGATGGTACTCGTAACCAAACACAGGGGAATCAACTGTAGGGAGGAGAGGCAAAGGGAACCACCGTATAGCTAATGAGGTGCACGCATACACATGTGCGTGACTGCGAAGCCGTCTCCTTAATAGACTACATAGACTACACGCTGAGACCAAGACGTAGTCGTAGTTACAGTCAGTTCATGAAAGATTGAGAATAATGCTGAAAGATACATTTATCGATGAGTCATCAGACTTCAGAGATATACGACACGTTGTTGGTCAAAATGGTCAGTTCACATGGGATGGGAATCTAACAGTTTCATTCTCATACGAGTTGATTAGCGCGCGCCCGAACATGAGGAAGGATTCCCATGACAGCGCTGTCAACCGTTGGAGGAGGGGACGTATTTTCCACTGGTCTCGGCGGAGCGAAGTTTTTTTTGTGTTGGAGTTTTTGGAAGGTACTTCAATTTTTAGTTTTATCCTTTTTCATGTCGCCATTGATCAGCAGCGTCGCCACGCCCCCTGCCCCTACTACTAAGTCGATGAGCACCTTCCCACAGTATAACGGTCTCCAGAAGTGCCCCTGGAAACCTGGTGATGGTCTCGAGGGCTGTCCACATAGGACATTCGGTCGTACCTCCAAGTCGTCGGCTGCTGGGAGTGGCAATGTGGTTAACAGCGCATTGGAGTTGGTGGGGAGCACGCCTATGGTGAAGTTAGAGCGAATTATGGAGGAATTTGATCTACCATGTAGGGGTAGGGATCCTACTGTATGAGGTTATAGTTAGTGATGTTATGTTTATAGTGAATTGATGAAATATTTAGTGACAGAGTCTGGATACGTCTACTCGGTGATGTTTAGGTGAGCTGTGGGCTAAGGCTGAGTACTTCAACCCAGGGGGTAGTGTCAAGGATAGGATCGCCCTAAGGATGATAGAGGCTGCTGAGGAGGAGGGCAGGGTAGGGCTCGAGCTGTGCATTATGTGTGCATACCATCCTTCTTTCAGATCAGACCAGGGGATACCCTCATCGAGCCTACTAGTGGTAACACTGGTACGGGTCTGTGTCTGGCGGCCGCCATAAAGGTGGGGTTGGGCGTTGTCGTCTCGGTCGTGGAGGTGGTCGTCTCCTTAGGGGTACAAAATGGTCGTCACAATGCCGGAGAAAATGAGTGGAGAGAAGGTAAATATGATGAAGTGCCTGGGCGCTGAGATACTACGTAAGGCTGAGCTGATCACTCGTGATTTGACGGATTTACGGTAGGGACCCCTAATGAGGCGGCGTGGAACACCCCGGAATCTCATATAGGCTTGGCTATCAAATTGCAGAGGGAAATACCCCGTAGTCATATACTGGATCAGGTAGGTGGGAGTTGACGGAAGTGTGGTATGTGTTTGTTAGTATTTAAACCCTGCTAACCCGATGGCACACTACGAGGGGACGGGCGCGGAGATCATCGAGCAATGCGATGGGAAGGTGGACGTGTGGGTTAAACGCTCGTGCATGGGTTGGGGTGATTGTGGAGCTTTAGGATGGTCCTGGGCGCGGGCACTGGGGGTACTATAACGGGAGTGGCGAGGAAGCTGAAGGACGTCCTCGGGGATCAATGTAAGGCCTGTGCTGAGGTGACGGAGGTATGGTATGGTTTTATTGTTAAGGTCTGGTCGTTGGAGTTGATCCAGTGGGGTCGATTTTGGCAGTGCCGGACTCGCTGAACGACCCGGGCAGATTGGAGGGATATCAGGTGGAAGGCATTGGTTATGATTTCATACCTACAGTGAGCTCAGATGCCGCCACCAGGGATCGAACCTGGATCGTTTGCATAGGTGCTCGACAGAGATCCCAGTGTGATAGATGAGTGGATGAAGGTTGGCGATCCCGAGGCCCTAGCCATGGCCAGGAAGCTCATCCGACTGGAAGGTCTAACCGTCGGGGGAAGCTCGGGGACATGCGTGGCTGCTGCGGTGAGTATAACACCATCGAGCTCCTTCTGAAGCCTCCCTCTAGGTTCGCTATATAAAGTCGAAGACGCCCGAAGAAATAGTCGGCAAAAGGGTCGTGACGTTGCTACCCGATTCCTCTCGAAATTACATGTCTAAGGTGGGCCGCATTGAACCGTAGGAGAAGTGGAGTTGTGAAGCAGTTCCTGGATGATGGTTGGATGTTGTCCCACGGCTTCATTTCGATGGAGGAGCATCCCGGGTGGGGTGGGAGGAGGCTGCTGCTGCGCTCGAATTGACTTTATGTGGATCTTACAGTTACTCTAATTATAAACAGAAGCGTTGGGGAGGATTATCATTGAAGGAGTCGGGAATTGTTTTTTGGAAAGTTTTAACCCTGAGCCCGTCTCTCTCGGCATTCGAGGGAATTACAATGATTAAATCTGCTGCTCAGGAGGACCCTACCTATTCAGCAGAGGTGAGTTTATTTTCGTCCTGTTGACGAAATTGCCGTGTCGTATGTGAATGGCGGTTTCGCTACGGGAATCCTTGCGCACAGCGAAGAATTTTTATCGCTTCAGGTTGCAATGCTCAGCAGTGGACAGGACATGGTGACGATGAAGAATCTGTATACACGTGTTGCGGCTGCTGAAGACCCCAAGACTCTCACTTTGGAGAAGTGCAAGTAGGACGAGATGAATTTCGTGGCGCGCGACATTTTCTGTCCAGGCTTAAACCAAGTCCTCCCCTGAGTGTGGCTATGGATGCCTCTCTTGCCGAAGTCGCCATCAAGCTCGAGGTCCAATCCTACGTCCCGGTCCTCGTTGGAGAGGAGGTCTGTGGGGTTATTGATAGTGGAATATTCCTTCACTTTTTGGCCACCTCGGTTTGAGTTGACGTAGGTTGATTTTTTATCATATGTTTCATGGAATATACCAATTGTTGAGTTTCATTGAGGATGCTTATCTGCATCGAGTGGGGATCTCCAGCGAGTGGAATACGTATACTGGGGAGATTCAGTTTTAGGCGGTATCGTTGATGTTGATGGCGAGGTCTCAATGCTTTGAGAACTTTCCTATCCTTGCATATAGGGGGTATGTGTGGTAAACATCCTTATCAAACATAGAAGAGGCTGGATCAGGAAAAAGCTCTGCTGCTGCCTATATGGAGAAGTACTCCGTGAGAGAATCTTTCATCGAACTCTTGCTTGCCGCGTTGGTCTCAACCGTGATGTCTGTTGTGCCGCTGCTGTATAGCCTAGTAAGGGCCTGTTGATGTACAGTCAAACGGTTTCTATTAGGATACTATCGAGTTCATTTGTGACGTCCCTGTTATCGCGTACATTGGTAGCATCTTGTGGTGTATTAGATGGAAACCTTGGCCTATTGTTCATGATGCCTATTCGAATAGCATCTGAATGTGATGGAAAGAGAAGATTTGCATATTGATGGTTACTGGCAGCAGTATTGTTGTGTTCGTTGGTGGTCTTTACTCAGTGATGGTCAATGATAATCTGATGAACTATACCTCTATACTAGCTAGTACTCCCCTGGTCGGA
This sequence comes from Perkinsus marinus ATCC 50983, assembly GCF_000006405.1. NCBI lineage: Eukaryota > Perkinsozoa > Perkinsida > Perkinsidae > Perkinsus > Perkinsus marinus. The sequence goes on from NW_003216433.1 coordinate 81,925, forward strand.
TGAGTGCTGCACAAGAAGACGAGGGAGAAAGAAAAAGATAATCTGATAGCAGCGTTACAAGATGCCCACACCACCCTCGAGGAAACTGTTCATTTTCATGGCTAAAATGCTTGTTCACTATAGTATGCAGATCCAGGAAGAAATATTGACAAACTCAATGAGAGTAAACTGAAACGTTTCGGATTTTTTCACTCAATCTTAATCGTTTGGATGTG